>NC_044561.1:79393709-79515193 GCF_007565055.1 Rhinopithecus roxellana | reverse complement strand
GACACAGACTGGAAATTGGATAAAGAGTCAAGACCCATCAGTGTGCTGTATTCAGGAGACCCATCTCACATGCAGAGACACACACAGGCTCAAAATAAAGGGATGGGGGAAGAGCTACCAAGCAAATGGAAAGCAAAAAAAGCAGGGGTTGCAATCCTAGTCTCTGATAAAACAAACGTTAAGCCAACAAAGATCAAAAGAGACCAAGAAGGCCATTACACAATGGTAAAGGGATTAATTCAACGAAAAGAGCTAACTATCCTAAATATATATGCACCCAATACCGGAGCACCAGATTCATAAAGCAAGTCCTTAGAGACCTACAAAGAGAGTTAGACTCCCACACAATAATAATGGGAGATTTTAACACCCCACTGTCAATATTACACAGATCAATGAGACAGAAGGTAAACAAGGATATTCAGCACTTGAACTCAGCTCTGCACCAAGCGAACCTAACAGACATCTACAGAACTCTCCACTCCAAATCAACAGAATATACATTCTTCTCAGCACCACATTGCTCTTATTCCAACATTGACCACGTAGTTGGAAGTAAAGCACTCCTCAGCAAATGTAAAAGAACAGAGATCACAACAAACTGTCTCTCAGTCCACAGTGCAATCAAATTAGAACTCAGGATTAAGAAACTCACTCAAAACCACACAACTACATGGAAACTGAACAACCTGCTCTTGAACGACTACTGGGTAAATAACGAAATGAAGGCAGAAATAAAGATGTTCTTTGAAACCAGTGAGAACAAAGATACAACACACCAGAATCTCTGGGACACATTCAAAGTGGTGTGTAGAGGGAAATTTATAGCACTAAATGCCCACAAGAGAAAGCAGGAACGAACTAAAATTGACACCCTAACATCACAATTAAAATAACTAGAGACACAAAAGCAAACAAATTCAAAAAGCTAGCAGAAAGCAAGAAATAACTAAGATCAGAGCAGAATTGAAGAATATAGAGACACAAAATTCCTTCAAAAAATCAATGAATCCAGGAGGTTTTTTTTTTGAAAAGATCAACAAAACTGATAGACTGCTGGCAAGACTAATAAAGAAGAAAAGGAGAAAATCAAATAGATGCAGTAAAAAATGGTAAAGGGATGTCACCGCTGATCCCACAGAAATACAAACTACTACCAGAGAATACTACAAACACCTCTACACAAATCAACTCGAAAATCTAGAAGAAATGAATAAATTCCTGGACACATACATCTTCCCAAGACTAAATCAGGAAGAAGTTGAATCCCTGAATAGACCAATAACAGGCTCTGAAATTGAGGCTGTAATTAATAGCCTACCAACCAAAAAAAGTCCAGGACCAGACAGATTCACAGCTGAATTCTACCAGAGGTACTAATAGGAGCTGGTACCATTCCTTCTGAAACTATTCCAATCAATAGAAAAAGAGGGAATCCTCCCTCACTCATTTTATGAGTCCAGCATCATCTTGATACCAAAGCCTGGCAGAGACACACACACAAAAAAAGAGAATTTTAGACCAATATCCCTGATGAACACCGATGCAAATGTCCTCAATAAAATACTGGCAAGCCAAATCCAGCAGCACATCAAAAAACTTTTCCACCACGATTAAGTTGGCTTCATCCCTGGGATGCAAGGCTGGTTCAACATGTGCAAGTCAATAAACATAATCCATCACATAGACAGAACAAAAGACAAAAACCATATGATTATCTCAACAGATGCAGAAAAGGCCTTCAACAAAATTCAACAGCCCTTCATGCTAAAAACTCTCAATAAATTCGGTCTTGATGGAACGTATCTCAAAATAATAAGAGCTATTTATGACAAACCCACAGCCAATATCATACTGAATGGGCAAAAATTGGAAGCATTCCTTTTGAAAACTGGCACAAGACAAGGATGCCCTCTCTCACCACTCCTATTCAACATAGTGTTGGAAGTTCTGGCTAGGGCAATCAGGCAAGAGAAAGAAATAAAGGGTATTCAATTAGGAAATGAGGAAGTCAAATTGCCCTGTTTGCAGATGACATGATGGTATATTTAGAAAACCCCCATCGTCTCAGCCCAAAATCTCCTTACGCTGATAAGCAACTTCAGCAAAGTCTCAGGATACAAAGACGATGTGCAAAAATCACAAGCATTCCTATACACCCGTAACAGACAAACAGAGCACCAAATCATGAGTGACCACCCATTCACAATTGCTACAAAAAGAATAAAATACCTAGGAATCCAGCTTACAAGGGATTTGAAGGACCTCTTCAGGAGAAATACCTAATGTAAATATCGACTTGATGGGTGCAGCAAACCAACATGGCACATGTATACATATGTAACAAATCTGTACGTTGTGCACATGTACCCTAGAACTTAAAGTATAACAAAAATAAAAATAGAATTACCATTTGATTCAAATTCTACTTCTGGATATATACCCAAAAGAAGTGAAAGCAGGAACTCAAACATAATATTTGTACATCCATGTCCGCAGGCAAAAGGTGGAACCAACCCAAGAGTTTATTGATGGATGATGAGTGGATTTACAGAATGTACTATACACGTACAACAGAATATTATTCAGCCTTATAAAGGAAGGAAATCCTGACATTTGCTGCAGCATTAATGGACCTTGAAGACATTATGCTAAGTGAAGTATGCCAGTCACAAAAAAAAAACACTGTCTGATTTCATGTATATGAGGTAACTCGAATAGTCAAATTCATAGTGACAGAAAGTAGAACGGTGGTTTCCAGGGGCTGGGGGTAAGGACAATGGTAGTCATTGTTTAATGGGACAGAGCTTCAGTTTGGGAAGATGAAAATGCTCTTTAGATGGATGCTGGTGATGGCGGCTCAACAATGTGAATGTACTTAATGCCACTGAAGTATAAACTGGAAAATGGTTAAAATGGTAAGTTTTTTATTATGCATATTTTACCACCGAAAAACCCTTTACATTAGGCTAAATTACTTTTTCCTTCGGAGTATTTCTTGCATCTGTCACATCCTTTTCAGTAGTCACAGGCATGGAAGTCTCATTTTAGGCCAGAAACAATTTCCTGAAGGGCAAGGTCATTACCCATTACCAAGATTGGAACAGGCAGGGCCTTCGAGTGGAAACCATCAGGGTTTGGAGCACAGATTTACCCCAGGCAACAGATCCTACTCTCTTCCCACAGGATCCTGCTGAGCTGGGATCCAAAGGAGTCCCAGTGAGAGGCAGGACCCGTGCTGGGCTCTTCTAATGAGAGGAGCGCTTTCCGTTCTCAGAAGCAACCACAGCTTGGGAGAGGCGAGGTGCAGGGAGGATGCACTGATGGGCAGGTGGGCATGCAGTAAGGGACTGAAGCCCTGCTCTTTGTTGCCCTGCTAGGGATGCATTCATTGAATCAGAGGATCCTGGGTCCGGAGAGCTCAGAAAGACCTTTGAATCAACCCCCAGTGGTTACCGAAGGCCGGCCTGCAGAAGGCACCATGGCTGTTAAAGATCCAGTTCCCAGGTCTCATTGTAGACATTGAATTCATCAGGCAAGGCTTCAGAATTCATATGAACATCTACAGATTAAGCTCCCCAAGTGGCTTCGATGGGCAGCCAGATTTGAGAACTGTTGATTCTGGCAAGGAAACACAAACAAGTCCATTGGAAGTATTAATAATTTATAATTTGTAGTTGGAGGATTTAAGCTTGAGTCCTGTAGGGCTCTATGGTCTCTCTGTTGGCAAATAGCCTTTGGCCGTCTCTTCCAGGACTCAAGCCAACATGGAGACCAGCCGCACTTCCAGGACTCTGATACCCTTCTAAGTACACAGTACAACATAAAAGGTTCTGGGGCAGAGCCCACCTGACCCAGGGCTGAGTTTAGTGCTCTGAAGTTCCACCAAGGAGTCTTTGTTGCTTATGTTTTGCTTTTTGGGTGTGTGTGTGTGTGTGTGTGTGTGTGTGTGTGTGTGTGTGTACACAAACCAGGGTGAGTAAGCATTGCTCTGAATTCAGTTTTTCTAAGCAATCTTACAATCTAATGATAATGTGGAAGCCCTATAGAAAAATATCCTGAAACAGAGCGGGGAACACGGAGATGGGGTACAGGCTTGGGAGCCCTGCAGGCACATTCTACAGCCTAGAATTTGACTTCAAAGACTCTAGCCTTAAGCTCTTGAAATGTGTGGCAGTGGATGAAATATCCCCCATGATTATCTTAGAACATTTAATCTGGTTAACCTAGAAACAAGTGCCACAAATTACTTCCCATATGACCCACTGGATTTTCTGGGAGCTTTCCTCTCCTCGCACCCACTTCTCATCTGAATGTCCATGGTGGAGCACCCCTAAGGAGCAAGTCCTCTCACCCCACCCAATCTTCCTACCCCTGTCCCCCAACCCATATCACCCTTTTGGGTCTGAAAGACTCTGAATTCAAAGCTAAAATAAAAAAGAAACATTATTTTATTATTATCAAAGTACTGTCTGAACATGATAGAAATTGCAGATGAGCTTAAGACAAAAATCCAAGTCTCCATCTGCTCCAAGCTTCTGTTTCAGTGCTCAGGAGCAGGTTGCTATGTCCCAGTTCTCCTGGCATCTTACCTCACAACTTCTCTAGACCGTAGGCCTATAGGCCTACCCAGCAATAACTGCACTTGCCTATTTCACAGAATATGTGTCCAGGCTGTGATGTGGAAGATGGCAATTGACCCATCCACGTATAACCCCACCTCCAATATTTGGCATTTAGATTTAAATATTGATATAGGTTATCTTTTGTCTTGAACCACTGTATGTGGATGTTGGAGAAACATATCCCAAATCGAATTCCTTAGCCTAAAATCACATGGATTGTGGTGAGCCTTAAGGTAGATATTAATGTGTCAAGAATCACTGATGTGCCTGGAAAAGTAAAGATGGTGGAAAATAGACTGAATTGGTTTTTGTCCCCTGAAAGGAAGTATTACCTCTGGCATGGGTTGAACTGCTTAAGGTTTCAAAATAAGTGCCAATGTTGGAGATTTGATGTTGATCTCTAAAGGACATTTATTGAAGAAGTGGAAAATTTGGCTGAATCAACGAAAACTATTGCAAGAGATCCAAAAGGACCCTGAATGGAATCAGTTCCAGGAGAAAGCCGCTGCTGTCCATGCCTGGACAACCGCTAAAGAAGGCGGAAAGAACACGTTTGTCAAATTGGCCAAGTCTAAAGAGAATGTTTCCAAAGAAGTAGAGGTAAACATTGTCCAAGTGTCAAAATGAGAAGTATTGAGAACACTGTGATCAGTGTGCATGAAGTGGCCAGAGGCAGGACAGCCCCAGATACCCTCTACAGAAAGGCTCACAATGACAAGGGGCCATTGTGACAGAAATTAGAGTGGTTGGAATGAAAGGTTTTGAGGACCTCAGCTGATGATTACATCTGGCGCGTATCCCTGACATTATTTTAAAATAAAACTTGCTCCCAACAGAGAAAAAGAGGAGCCCAGAGACTGTTTTGACTTAAGAATGAGGACGGGGGATAGTGGGTCTTCTAACAGTAAAGAGTGAAATCGTACTGTAAGAAGTCACACAATGTCACTGTATACGATCTCTCAGCTAAACCTGATCCAAAACCACAGGAGAGGAAAAGGGGCTTCGGAATGCTGACATGCACCAGGTTTCCCAGCTGCAAGGCAGAACACAAGGACACGAACCCAAGCATCTCGACATTTCCAACGAAGCTTGGGAAAGTGAGTCTGGTTGTCAGAGCCTTTCGAAGAGACAATCATTATATTTAATTCTCCAGAAGAAACTCTCTTGAGTTCTGATCCCAACCTGACTTGGACCAAAAGTCTAAACTCAAAGCCAAACAGTAAAATGCAATCCCTTTTCTGTGCCTTGTCGACACTGTCCCAGACAACCTGGTAATTGCTGACGAACCATGGAATCGTCTGCTCCTCTTTTTTGCCTGCCTACCCCTGGTGGGAGCTTGGACATTTGGGTCCCTCTGCAGCTCCTCTGCCACTTGCCTGCTGAGAAAGTTGTTACCAACACGTCTGGCTTGTGAGGGATGTTCCCCCCAGAACTGGTGATGAGAATGAGCAGCACAAACACTGTCTACAGAGGGCCTTGTCCTGCTGGGCCGCCTGCCAGTGCCTTCCATACATCTCCCCATTCATCTTCATGACAGCTCAGTGAAGGAGATACCACAAGAGTTCAATTGCACTGCTGTGGAAACAGAAGCTCACATAAAGTAGAAATGTGCCCCCAGGAAATGCAACTAGCAAAAGGTGCAAATGAGACCTGAACTCACATGTGCCCAGCTCCAAAGACCTCCTCAGCTACTGCTTTGCGTCCTTCCGTGGAGTCTGTAAACAATACAAGTCATCTAAAGACTCCAGCCTCTACAAATGGAGCCAATAATGGTACTATTTCCTTGTAATCAGTCAAGATCTCCCCACTTATCCTGTCTGCAGTTCTGCACTCCCGCCTCTCAGTGATAGACATCTGGTTCCTCCCCTTACTCTTCAGGACAAGTGCTTGTCTGCATCAAAAAGGTAATTTCGGCTTCCTAGGAAGAAAAGCTGCCTGCAAGAACAAATCTCATGTTTCCAAAGAATGGAGGAAGAGGGTGAGCTTGCAGGGTGAGGTGCTTGTGATAACAGTAGCATCAATAATCACGGCCAATACATGAAGCTTTTCCGAAAAGCTGGCATCCAAACTCAGACCATATGCCCAAAGAGATGATCTTAGCAGAAAGCAGCAGCCTGAGGATGGGAGGCTGTGGCCGGGAGTCCGGGGCTAGAACCAGGGAACAGACCCATCTATTCTAGCAGGCAGGGCCCAGGAAGTGTCCCTAGGCCTTGGATGTGCCCAAGAATTTTTCTTCCTTTCCTGGCCAAGATCAAACAATGACCTTCTTAGCTCAGGCCTGTGCCTCCTTCATACAGCCAGTCCAATAGAAAAGAGACTCAAAAGCAGCCAGCCTTTTGGGGAAAGGGGATTACGATAGAAATGCTGTTGGAATCAGAGGGTGGAGAATGAGCTGCTCCATCGTCAATGCTGGAAAAGCCAGCTGTGCACGCAGGTGGTGGGGGAGAGGATCGACCCTGGGATTCTGACCTCGCACCACACACACTCAACCTCCGGCTGGATCACACACCTAAGTGTGAAAAGTAAAAGAAAGCACATGGTGAAAGAGAACATAGAAGAGCATAGGAAAGGATTGTTAAAATGGAAAATACAAAAGCACATACCCTAAAGAAAACATTGATACATTAAACTGTCTCCCATTTTTAAGAAAAATCTATATGGTGAAAGAAATCAGGGTGTACGTGGGGGCTCATGCCTGTCATCCTAGCACTTTGGGAGGCGGAGGCAAGAGGATCACTTGAGCCCAGGAGTTCAAGACCAGCCTAAGCAACATAGTGAGACCCCCCCCCCCCACCCCACTCCCTTGTCTCAAAAAAGGAAAAAGAAAAGGAAATCATCAGCACAGCAGTCCCTAACAAAGCTGAAAGGAGACTATCTCATATGTCTGCAATTTTCTTTCTGGCCTACCCTAGAGAAGCTCTCACACAGGTGCACATGAAATCCGGGACAAAGGTGCCCAATGCAACCCCAATTTAAGAGGAAACAAATGGCATCAACCCAGTGTAAAATCAAGTCAGTAGAGAATGCTTCAATTAACCACAGCCTGTTAGTTATCATCACAAGCACCTGACCCTACAAGTTCCACCCTATTTCACCATTCCCAATTAAATCAGGAAGGACTTAATTAACTACAGTCCATCAGGACAAGGTCCCGGAGAATTTAGCAAAACAGTGATAAGGAAGGAGCTAGAGCGACAAGTGTCAACACAGTTGACACTCACATATATGATGTGAGTAAAGGCCTAAAGTGGTGAGAAATACAGTCATTATTTATGCAAAATGTTAAAAACATAAAACGCAAAAATATATACAATTTTGGTTGACTGTTTCTATGTGAGGCTTAAATGAGTCAACAAGGCAGTGCCCAGCAGGAGTGAGGCTTGTAAGAATTCTAGCCATTGTCAGCATCATGAAAGAGAAAGCAACACCAGTTTACTTAAGCCACTGGTATTTGGAGTTTCTATTACGTTGAAACCTACATTTCACTTAGTAAAAGTGGAATTGTAGGCTGAGGCAGGAGGATCACTTGAGGCCAGTTCTAGACCAGCTTGGGCAACATAGTGAGACTCCATCTCTACAGAAAATTTTAAAAATAAAAAAGAAGTGGTATTATGACATTTTTGTACTCTTTTAAATTTAAATTAACTTAAAGTTTTTTAAAAACTAAAGTACTTAGGAGAGAAAACACTGGGCTGCGTTAGATGGGAGAGGATTCCGTTGGGAGCACGGCAGAAGCTTAGCAAACGCCCACTGAGGAGGGAAGGCAGGTGTGTCCACAAAGCCCGGCAAACAGGAGGACTGCTGAGGGTGACTGAGGCAGCACTTCCTCTTCAGAGCAAAACTCCCTGGCCCAGGGCAGCACCCCCAACCTAGCCAGGGTGAGGGACCTGCTGGACGCACAGGAGGGAGGAGAAACAGCCCACGGGCCTTCCGATTTGCACGTGGTATGAGCGACCCCTGATTTAGGCCTCATATATTTAGTGGTAATGTTTGTATTTTTATTTCCCCTTTTGTCATTTTTAATTCAGTTGTTATTTCTCTTTCTCAGTTTAAGTTTGCCATAAGTCTCTATGAGATTAATTCCTTAGATTATCAAAACTCAAAGTCAGCTGAAGACAGCTAAGAAGAACCCACCAGGTGGAAAAACCGGATGAGGGGAGGGAGGAATGGAGAGGGCCCTGGAATTCCCTGGCAGCTGTCCCCACCCCTGCGCCTGGAGTGGCCCCTTTAATAACTCCTGTGACAGCAATCACTGGACCACTCTGCTCTGAGTCCAGGGCTCCTCCCTGCCCCTGCTGTCTTCCTTTGATCTCCTGGATGCCGCCTTGTTTTCCAGCACACGGAAACCCCCGGGAATGCTGGCTTGTCTGGGGAGTCTCCTCAGGAAATGCCAAGCAGGGAGAACAGGGAGTGTCCTGAGGATGTGATCCCAAAGCCCAGCAGGCGATCCTGAAACTGGCAGGCCCCACTGAGCCTGGGCCTGCTTGAAAGAGACAGTGAGCAAGGCCGCACAGGACCTTGAGAGCAAGTGGCTGAGTAGGCCGGGCAGCGAGGGACATGAGTCAGACCCTGGGGACAGCACTCAGCTGCAGGGTCTGCGGGAGCTGGGGAGAGTGTCCTGTGTCCCGAAGAGTCACTGGGCTTCCCCTGGTCCGCCACCTCACATTCAGCTTCACAGAAAAGGGCCAGTGGCTTGGTCCTGGTCGCTGCCAGCATTCTCTAATCATTCAAAGGAATGCGTCCAGAAATACAGGACCTCGTTTCTGGAAAAGCAGGTCCATTTCAGTGAGGAGTTACTGGGACCTTCCTATGAGACCACATGGGTGTTCGGTGCCAGTGCCAGCAACACAAACAGGGCACCGCACAAGTCCCGGTGGCTCCAGAGACAGACAGGCCGACAAGTGTCCAGGAAGAAGCTAAGTGAGACAGAACTCTTGCAAGGGGTCTCAGGAAAGAAAGCCTCCCAGACCTGAGACCTGGGGATAGCCCCGCAGAGAGCTGTGAGCTGTGGCTGTGAAAACCTCCCAGACCTGAGACCTGGGGATAGCCCCGCAGAGAGCTGTGAGCTGCGGCTGTGGGCTGGCCAGCCAGTCCCTCCGGGCCCTCCGGTTTCACTCTGGCCTCAGCAACGTGTTGACGTCTTCGGGGCTCCACAGCCTGGAGCCCACATGTACTTCTCTTTACCTGACTATGTCTTGATATTCCCGTCTCTCTCCACCTGGGAAGGGAGGCCATCCCAGGCCACTGGGGATTCAACTAGAAAATACACACTTGTAAGGGTCCATGGTGTCTGCACACCCGTGGTCTCACATCTGGGTGTGGGGATCCCCGCCCCCTCCTTGGCTGCACAGTGAGGACGGAGCTGGTGCCCAGGACCCTAAACCACTGCTCATGAAAGAGCGAGTGTGGGCACTCCCTTGGAGTGCATGAGGGTATCTGCCTTCAGAATGGCGGGGGACTCACTGGCGATTGGCAGGATGTCCCATGTTCACCAGCCCCTGACCTTACAAGGTGAGAGTGACCTCCGTGGGCGTTGCAGGCCTCTCTTAGGACACTTGCAACCTATTCCAGGCATCAGGATTCTAGTTCTCACAACACCTTATGGCCTGCTCATCCCAAAACCCATGAACGCATTTCCACCCTCATTGACACCCCCTTCCTACCCCTATGTGCACCATCACTCTCCAGCTAAGAAACCACATTACTTACGCTTCAGCTGCAGTTCCAGTGAACTCAATGCCATCAGAGAAAGGATACAGACACCTTGGGTGATGTTTTTGGCACATCTGGCTGCTTTCCTGGAATGGTTACATTGAGTTGCTGCTTCTTTGTACACAGGGTCTAGAAACAAATTCTTATTCTTTATCACATGAATAAGCATGCTGTCTGAGCCTGTTCCCCATCCCGTGTTCCCCACAAAAACCATGCTCATCCCCTGACCTCCATGTCCCTCAAGCCGAGTTACTTCTTATTTGTGGTTTGGTCTGTATGCACCTCCCAGGAAGTATTCTGAGCCTGCAGCACTCAAAGTGTGGTTTCGAGGACCGGGAACACTGTCCTCTGGAAGCTGGTAAGAAATGTAGGTTCCCTGGCCCTGCTCACAGCTACTGGGTCAGAATCTTCGGGTGGGGAAACTAGGAACTTGATTTTTAACATGACTTCAGGGGATGCTGGTTGCTTCTGAAGTGTACAGGGAGCTGCGGATAAACATCAAAGGCATATTTCACAGGGACAAAGCTGAGAGAGAACTCAGAATCTCCACCCACAAACTGTGCCGCTGAGCTGTGCCAGCTGTGGCCACAAGAGGGCACCCGTGACGACCTAATGGGCGCACCTCAGCCATCCCTGGGGGCATCTTTGTCTTTCTGGTTCTCCACTGCTCCAATTGCAAGAGGCCACCCGTCCTGGAAACACCTTCGAGGAATAGGGACAGCCATAAGGAGCCAGGCCCCTAGTACCAGCACTTGGCAGCGCGTCTCAGGCTTGGGAAGCTGCATTCAGGGAGGTGCAGAGAACAGGGTTGGTGGCTCCTGCTCTTGGTTTCCTCAACCCCTGCCCAGGACCCCCAGGCTGGTGTCCCCATCCCAAGACCCTCGGGGGAGCAGACACCTGCAGGACCTCGCACCAGGCCTCCCGGGCTCCCCGCCTCTCTCTCAAGAGGCTCAGCGCTTTCTTTGGGGCCTGTGCCTACTCACCCACGATCCTAGCGTCCACTGTCACCCCTTTCCATCCTTTCCTGCCTTTCCACCCATCCTCTCCTCCCATCCCACCCCCACTGCTGAGTCCAGCGCTCACCTTCCACTCATACCTCTTGCACTTGTGTTCCAGTGCCGGGCTCTGACCTCCACTGGGGCGCCCAGTGGAGGGCCCCTTTAGCCCGCAGAGGTACTAGGGCAGCTGAGGCTGGGCCTCATGTTCAGGACACACTCTCTCCCATTGCTGGTCTTTCCCAACCCACCTGCCTGGGTGCTGTTCCTGTCCCCTGAACAGGAGATGATTTAAACGGCTTTGGAAGAAGAGAGGCCATGTGTGGGAGAGACAGGGTGTAACCACAGAGATGAGGCCTGGAGGGAGGAGTTTCTGCCCCAGCAAGTGAATTTAAGGGCCAGACCTGAGCCCTGGAAGGCTCCAGTGGACGCCAGGTATCTGAAGGGCAAAGGCACGGGCTGCTGGAGCCTGCATCATGTCGAGTGCACAGAGGAGGAGGGCTCTGCCCTGGGCACTGTCACTGCTTCTCATGGGCTTCCAGCTCTTGGTGACCTATGCCTGGTGTTCTGAAGAGGAAATGGGTGGTAATAATAAAATGGTCCAGGATCCTATGTTCCTTGCCACAGTGGAGTTTGCCTTGAACACTTTCAACGTGCAGAGCAAGGAGGAGCATGCCTACAGGCTGTTGCGTGTTCTGAGTTCATGGAGAGAGGATAGCATGGACAGAAAGGTTGGTGACCACATCCTCTTCTGGCCTGTCCTTCTCCATCTGTCCCGAAGTGAGGGACCAAGGTGTCTGGTCTAGGAGACTTGGTTCACCATTGGCAGGCCATAGTTGGGTAGTCCATAACCAAGTACGGTAGTTTCAGTTTTGGAAAACATTGAACTTAAAAAAAATCTAAAATTAGATAAATGTCTATTCACATGCAAGATATATTTTTCAATCTTCACGATTTTTATGACATTGTATAACTGGAGAGTGACTTCAGAATAAGGATTTCTAAGGAGATGAAGCTGACAAGAAGAGAAAATAACCAAAGAGACTGAGAAATATTTCAAGATCATAAAATGAAAATGGAAAAGCAAACACACACACACACACACAGAGAGAGAGAGAGAGAGAGAGAGAACAGTGAGAATTCAGGGCAATAAAGAACACCATCGGCCCTGAGAGGCCACTGTGCGAGTCAGTTCTCTGATCTCCACCTTCTCTGGGCTCCTTGCTCTGTCTGCACTTAATGAACTGAAGGCTGATTTACACTTTTCCTCAATGGACCTTCATCCTAAAATGCTTGCCTTTTTGATGAAATCATTAATGCGGTCAGCAATGCACAGTTCATCTGGGCTTCAGGCATGAACAGTTAAAATGCCCTCCTAATGGAGCACTTCTGGTTTAGAGAGAGAAGGAGCATTTATCTTCCTTTCTCGGAAGCAAGAGCCTGAAAGAAGGGGAGAGGGACTCCAGTGCTGCATGGAGCTTAAGCTCTGGAAAAACTGTGCAAGGCCCTGGCTGGTTCTCTGCCTCCTGGGTTGGATTATTCTCTGCCATCCTCAGGATTGCAATGCTGGTACAGAGGAATTCTCCTCCTTGCTCATTTCCTGCCTCCTCTCAGGAGAATTAAAAGCCCGATGCAGCCCTCAAAGGGGCATCTGGTCAAGTAATGGTGTCTGCTAAGATTCATGCTGGTAACTTCGAAGTCTCAGAGATTGAGATTGGCCAGGCCTCATGCTTCTGCTTTCCCAGTGCTTTGCTTGATTCTCCAAGACCTCGGTGTAAGCCTCCACTCTTAATACCATTAGAATAAAATGTAAGCTCCTTACTGTGGTCTATAAGTCCTAAATGACTGTAAGTCCTAAAAGCCTTCCACATGGCTTCCAGGATATGGCAATCGCAGGGTCATGTTGGGGGCTGGGAAGAATAGATGGGTGGGAGGGAGGCTATGCAGTGGAATGAAATAGAATGGAGTGGGAAGGAGGGCAAGGAGAACTTCAGCATGCACTTTGCAATAGGGCAGACGGTGTCTCTTGAAGCCGTTTTCCCAGGGTTTGTGCCTGTGTGTAGTGGTAGCGCTCTGTGTCGTTTTTCTTGGTGGAGGTCGGTTGGAAGGTTTTGACAACACGCTGAAGATGAGGCTCCCTCTGTCCCAGGGCTCAGGTTACCCTGAAAACTCTTGGAGATCCAACACCCTCCTGGACATGTGGCTCTGTCCTCTGGGAATGCAGCTACAAGATTACATGCCTGCTGAGAGTGAAGCTGGAGTCTCACCGTGGGAAATGGGGGTTGGTGGAGGTGGAGAATATGTTAGTGGGGTCTGACTCAGCCTGCATCCTCCCCAGACCCACCATGCCTACCTGCTTTTTGCTCTTAACTCCTCAGTCTAGAGAGGATCCCCTGGGTTTTACCTCCAGTGAGCTGATGCCAGGCCCATGGGCAAGCTCTCAAATGCAGTAGAGTGTTGGGGTCTCTCCTACACAAATGGCATCTTCACTAGCAGCTACTTAGGGGTGAGAAGGTGGTGCATCCACTTTAATCTCTTTTTGTCCAACAGTGGTGAGGTAAGATGGTGTTCTCCATGAATCTGCAACTGCGCCAAACTGTATGTTGGAAATTTGAAGATGACATTGACAACTGCCCTTTTCAAGAAAGCCCGGAGCTGAACAATGTAAGACAGGGCATCAGCTTTCCTCAGGTCCACAACTGTGGATGCTGCATGGGGTGTAGTGTGGGCACAGGAGCAGCTGACAAAGCCATTCCCAGTGACAAAGGCAAGTGAGCCCCCAGCAGGCTCTACCAGGCTGCCCTGCTTGTGCCTTAGTGGGAAGCCCAGTGAGGCAGGAAGCCCCGGGCTTCACTTTCAGGGCCCCGGCCAATCTGAGTTTCCTGACTCTGCCCTCTGACACCATTGCAGCTGCCTGCACCTGGACCACATGGCCTTCAGAACCTTCTCTCTGGTCTTCCTCCCCACTTCTTCCCTGCCTTCTAGAGAAAGAGCCTGGAGACAATGGTGACAATGTCTGTGGATACTTTTCTCAGGGTTTGCCTAGACCCAAAAGTGGTGGAGGCTGAGAAGAAGCCCCACTGCCTTGGCTCCTAGGCCCCACTGAGCTGCAGTCCCTGCTCTAGGGAACGAGCTCCAAGCGAATCCTGGCTATGGGAAAACTTCCCGTTCTTAGTCAACCCCCTTATTGTAAGATTAACAAACAGGTAACTAACTGCCTAAGTCTTGGAACTGCTTCCACTGGGACAAAATGTTCTCCTGCTGCTCTTGGGTGCAGGGATCACACCAGGACAGCCTGGGGTTTCCCTGAGGGGCACGGGCTGGAGGAAGAGTCATGGCACAAGTGACCCTGACTAAGGAGGGAGCCTCATATCACGATGTAGTTCAGGATTGGTCTCAGGCTCAGGCTAGACCTGAAGGCCAGAACCACGGGGCTCGATTACTGGCCCGGGAATAGGCAAGGTGGAGATGGAACCTGTGTCACGGGCAGATGCCACAGGATTCCGGAACCTCCCCAAACCCCGCCCTACTGTCTCTTCCTGTTTGTTCCCTCAGACCTTCAGCTGCTTCTTCACTGTTGAAACCATGCCCTGGAAGACATATTTTGAACTCCTGAACAAGACCTGCTCAGAGGGGCTCTCCTGAGTGGAAGCCACTCACATGCCTGGCCACATGCTGTCCCCTCCCCCGTGAACACCAGCTGTTCCCAGGAGTTGCACATCAGTGGCTGAGCAGCTCCGTGCATATTTGTTCTCTTACTTTGCAAGTGTCTGAGGTTTTATGACTTGGCATTTTAGAAACTCCTCATTGTCCAGGTTCCTCATGTAGAATGGGTCATTAAACATCAGCATTTCCAGAAGCTTCCTGTGCCACGTTCTGGAGGGAGGGGCTGAGCAGTTGATGGAGTTCCTCTCAGAAAGACAGCCTATTTGCATCTGTGTCAGTGGGGTCCTCCCTCCCTTAGGACCTCGTGAGCCAGCTCCAGGTGGCACAACCAAGATGAGTCTGAGCTGCTGTCTCCATGCTCATGGCTGATGGTGACCCATGTGGCCAGAGGTGGAATGTCTGTGATCTTGCAGGACACCCAATGTGCATGATTGAGCAAGACAGGGCCTCTGGGTCCCACTCAGCACATGTGGCCTCTGCTCTCGAGGGGAGGCCCACACACCTTTCCTGGTCCGTGGAAGGCTGGTGAATAGAGGAAGGACTTCTAGCTTCACCCTTATAAAGTTGTCCTGGCATCTGGGGCCGCAGCATCTTCTGGAAGAATCTTAGAAATGTCCAACTTCAGGGCCTCTGACCTTTGGAAAATGCATCTGCACTCTCACAAATCCCCAGGGATGGAGAAATCCCTTGAAAATGCAGGATTTGCAGGAATGCACACCCCCAGGGGATGCAGCGTGAGATGCATGGGCAGACTAGATGCTACTAAGACCTCGCCCAAATCACCTAAACCAGGGTTTGGCAAAAATTTTTTTCTGAAGAAGCCAGAGAGTAACTATTCTGACCTTTGTGGGCAGATGGTCTCTCAGCTACTCAGAATTGCTGTCATATCTTGACAGGAGCAATAGCCAATGTGCAAACATATAAGAGTGGTTGTGTTCCAATAAGTGTTTATTTACACAAACAGGCAGTGAGCTGCTTGGGTCTCACGCCATAGTTACCAGTCTCTGATGCTAAGAGCTCCTCTGGACCCTGGTGCCCCTGAGACACACCATGCTACCAGTTCCCACGCCAGGTACCTGCATCTTCCCCACCTTCACTCAGGGGTTGATCTGTGCAAATGAGCTCCATCAGCAGAGCAGGTGCGCCCTGCAGGTGTGGGAAAGGTCAAATCTGAGGGGCACATTCTGTCATGGAAGTGAGCAGGTATATGTCCCAGTCTTCCCAACCTCAGGGCACCCAATTCAGAGTTGAATTTCTGCATTTGCATCCCAGCAGGATATACCCCTATCGTCCACAGTCTGACCTCTGGAAAGAAACTGTCACATCCTCCAGCTAAAAATTAAATAAAGTACTCTTTCTGGACAAGACTTAAGTTTCTTCTCCATGAAGATGCCTTCAGCATGTATCTGTAGTTACCTGTGAACTTCAGAGGGACTAGAATACCCTGAAGGCAAGTTCTAAATACCCTAAACCCAAGTTCTTATTCTCCCTATCCGCCAGGAATCTGAGCCACTAGGTCTGGGCAGGGCCAGGGAATTTGCATGTCTCACCAGCTCTCCTGGGACAGACCTGTTCCTAGTCCCCAGACCACACTTGGAATGGTGCAGGTTCAGAAGCCATCACTGCAGGTACATGCAGACCAAACCACAAGTGAGAAGTATCTCACCTCAAACGGCATTGGGGTGAGGTTGAGAATGAGTTCTTCATTGCACGCTGAATTGGGGAAGGGGTCAGAACACTACGCCTGACTGTAAAGAAAAAGGAGAGTTTCTAGACCCCAGGCAACAGGACGGTGCCTCTGGAGAAGGGAGAGGCTGCACCAGCCCTGACAGCCTGGTACTCTGCACAGCAACTCCTCAGAGCTGGAGCTTATATTTAGTCAGTTCTCATAATTAATTGTTTAAATTTTTCTAATTTTTTGTTTTATGAAAAATGGTATGATGAATACTTCTTTTATATCTATCGTTGTGTATATATGGTTATTGCTTTCTCATAGGCAATGTGCTCAGAGATTAAACTATTGCCCAATATTTTTATTAAAATTTCTTAAGAATTTTTAATAAATATTGTTACAGTGTCCTCTATTAAAGCAAGTAATAGGTCATTATCATGAGGTTGCTTTTGTACCTGGAGCTCTTTCATAAGCACACCGAAACTTAACTTGGAGGCATTTCTCATGACTGACTTACAAATTAAAATCTAGCATCAATCAATCACAAACAGCCAGCCAGTTAGTTATATAACTAGGGACCTCTGATCACAATATACCCAAATAAGGCAAACACCTAGGACCAGGAACATCACCATTCCCTGGGTGCTGGTTAGAAATGCGATTTTCCTGGCCCCACCCACACCTACTTGGTCAGCGTCTTGGGAAGTGGGGTGGCTAAAACTTGGGTTTTAACATGCGCTCAGGAGATTCTGGTCTCTCTGAAGTTTACAAGTGCCTGCAGATAAATGTTGAAGTCATTACACCTATCAGTACATCATGCTCAAATAAGGTAGACATCTAGCTAAGCCAATCAGGTAATTTCTTTACTTTGCTACCTTGTTCAGCCTATGAAACCTTGCTGTTTATGCTACTAGAGAAAAGCTTTCTCAGTCTTTTTCAGTTTTGAGTGTTGCCAAGTTCATGAATTCTTCTTTACCCAAATAACTCTATTGAATACATTTTGTTTAAAGTTTTTCTTTAACGATTTAGTGTCAGATGTGGAATCCTAAGGCAACCTCCAGCAGCATCTAGGAAAACCTACCACTCAGCAAAGTCACCAACTGAGCCATGGTGCTCTCTTGCTGTAGCTGGAAAGTGGGGGTGAGTTTCCTTTCAAATAGGAGCCTCAGAAACTTGCATTTTGACCTCTCCAACTTTATTTGCACATTTCTTTAGCCAGTCTCCATTCAGAATCAGATTGGATTCAACAAATAGCAGAACTGAGACCAGTTAGAGCCCTCAGGTAGGTACTTTCTGAAAATTGATTTCTCCAAAGAAAGGAGCCTGGGACTCCACTTGCTGGGGTACTGGCTAATTTTATGTATGATAATTAGGGACCACGAACCTTTATATTTTTGGACAAACAAGTTAACCTTGCTAAGGACAATTTAGGATGACAGCATTCGCATGGGGAAGTTTTAATTTTGGCGACATTGTTCATTTGCAAGGTGAAGTAGATAAGAATCCAAAATACTTAAAAACAATACCACCGTCATCACTAACAGGCCATTCACTGTTGCTTACCCCCTAGTTTTCACTAGAAATTCAAGCTAATAGTAGTTAAGAGTTCCATATAACATATGGTAATTAATGCTAGAAATAATAAGAGAACCAACTCCGTATGTAAGAATAGTAAGACAAGATTTTGGTAGGTGAAGCTATGAGATATAAAGGATGTGTTTTTCTTTAAGAAAAAAGTATTTTTTTAACCTAAAGTAGAGTGGCTGGTTGTTCCACAATGGAAAAGAGAAAGCCGATAGGACAAAACCAAATTGATGTAAAAGAAGTTGCAGAAGGTTTGTGGAAAGGAATCTTGGGAAAGATTTCACGTGTGATAAAGTTTGATAAGATTTGAAAGAAATTGTTTATAATTTATTTAATTGATTAGTCATATCAAAAGTATACTGATGTAACACTAGAATTTGGCCTCCTATGTTAAAATGACAAGGATATCTTGAATTATTGCACTGCCCTAATGCGAAATTGTGAAAGATGTTTTTCAGCCTTTTAAGAATTCTAGCTAGGAAACAAAGAATGTTTCTTACCAAAACAATTTACTGTGCTTCATGTTGTCTTTTGTCAAGTCTTTAGTTACTTTAGAAAACCAAAACCTCTCCATTGAAAGAGCCAAGGTTTTCACTGTAACAATGTACCTTCCTGTATTTGCCTTTAAAATCTATTCATCATCATCTTGAGTGACAACATTTTGTCACAGTGACTTCATATCCTATTTAATCAGGTATTCAAGCCTTAATACTTTTGACCACTTCCTCAAATCAAATTGTTTTTCTGTTTTTTTTTATTTTTTCTTGCTGCTTTTTAAAAATTGTTAAATTTTTTAAAAATTTATATCCCAAAAAATTATAAATTAAGTCTTGTGACCTTAAACTAACTTTGGGAGTTTCCAGCTGACCCATGTCACATCTCAAAAGAATTTGTTTTCTCTCCTTACAAATAATGATAAATTAGGCTTATTTTATATGTTAAATTCTCTAAGAAGTACTGTCAAATAATAAAAATCCTCAGGTGGAATATTTCCACCACTAGCTGGACCATTTGAGCACTTACAGTTGAACTTCATTCAATTGCCACTCTCAGTGGGACATCAACATGTTCTTACAAAAATCTGTGTGTTCTCTGGTTGTATAGAAGCTTTCCCATGCAGGAAGGCTAATCCTATAATAGTAGGTAGAAGGTTTTTAGGAAACGTGTTTCCTTGATGGGGAATTCCTGAATAAACCTCCAGCAATAGAAACCCTCATTTCGGGGAAAGGATTCCCTATTTAATAAATGGTGCTGGGAAAATTGGCTAGCCGTAAGTAGAAAGCTGAAACTGGATCCTTTCCTTACTCCTTATACGAAGATTAATTCAAGATGGATTAGAGACTTAAATGTTAGACCTAATACCATAAAAACCCTAGAAGAAAACCTAGGTAATACCATTCAGGATATGGGCATGGGCAAGGACTTCATGTCTAAAACACCAAAAGCAACGGCAGCAAAAGCAAAAATTGACAAATGGGATCTAATTAAACTAAGGAGCTTCTGCACAGCAAAAGAAACTACCATCAGAGTGAACAGGCAACCTACAGAATGGGAGAAAATTTTTGCAATCTACTCATCTGACAAAGGGCTAATATCCAGAAACTACAAAGAACTCAAACAAATATACAAGAAAAAAACAAACAACCCCATCAAAAAGTGGGCAAAGGATATGAACAGACATTTCTCAAAAGAAGACATGCATACAGCCAACAGACACATGAAAAAATGCTCATCATCACTGGCCATCAGAGAAATGCAAATCAAAACCACAATGAGGTACCATCTCACACCAGTTAGAATGGCAATCATTAAAAAGTCAGGAAACAACAGGTGTTGGAGAGGATGTGGAGAAATAGGAACACTTTTACACTGTTGGTGGGATTGTAAACTAGTTCAACCATTATGGAAAACAGTATGGCAATTCCTCAAGGATCTAGAACTAGATGTACCATATGACCCAGCCATCCCACTACTGGGTATATACCCAAAGGATTATAAATCATGCTGCTATAAAGGCACATGCACACGTATGTTTATTGTGGCACTATTCACAATAGCAAAGACTTGGAATCAACCCAAATGTCCATCTGTGACAGACTGGATTAAGAAAATGTGGCACATATACACCATGGAATACTATGCAGCCATAAAAAAGGATGAGTTTGCATCCTTTGTAGGGACATGGATGCAGCTGGAAACCATCATTCTTAGCAAACTATCACAAGAACAGAAAACCAAACACCGCATGTTCTCACTCATAGGTGGGAACTGAACAATGACATCACTTGGACTCCGGAAGGGGAACATCACACACCAGGGCCTATCATGGGGAGGGGAGAGGGGGGAGGGATTGCATTGGGAGTTATACATGATATAAATGATGAATTGATGGGTGCTGACGAGTTGATGGGTGCAGCACACCAACATGGCACAAGTATACATATGTAACAAACCTGCACGTTATGCACATGTACCCTAGAACTTAAAGTACAATAAAAAAAAAAAATTAAAAAAAAAAAGAAATCCTCATTTCACTGGGCAAGTTATAACACAGTTAAATAAGGTATTACACGCAGGATGGCATTACCATTATTTCTATCATACTTAATTGTATAGGAGAAAGGGCAAATGGCATTTTAAGACTGAAATTGGAAAAGCTAATCAATCAACAAGACTTTCTTGGCCAAATGTATTCCTATCAGTTTTGGTGGTAATCAGATCCACTCCTACAAGAAAACACATATTAATATTTCATGAACTCCTTACCAGAAGACCTATGCACCTAATAATAGAGCCTTATGTATCTTCTGATTTTATAAATTCCAAGAGGAGTCAGCGTTATAAATTTTACTCCATTATTTCAGTGTATTTTCATCAAGTAAAAGAAGTCTTACATGACCCACCAACTGATGACAACCAGACCTTTCGTAATCTAGAACCCAGAGATTGGGTCTTTTAAAAATGACACCAGAAAAAGACTGTGCCTAAACCCTATTGGAAATGACCATACCAAGTTCCTCTCGGTATCCACACTTCAGCAAAACTTCAGGGCCTTGAGCCTTGGGTGCACATGTCTCATCTCAAAAGGTCCCCTTCAGATTCTTGTAACTGCACATCCATTGACGATTCCAAGGTGAAACTGCCCAGAAGCAGATGACATTCTATGCGTAGACAGCTTTCCCAAGATCATGAATCAAGACTTCTCTTAATGTCATCATAAAATAATTGTTCCTTTCTCTCTTTTCCCTGTGCATTCTTTTTGTTTATGAGTGGCAGAATAATGCTATGATCAGGATCTCCCAATCAATAGCTTCAGCAAGAATCATAACTGAATGTTGGAGAGGTCACGCTAAACTTAAATTCCTATATGATTTTAGAAATCCTGTAGTTCACCCTATAACAAGTTTTACTGATACCCCTAGTGTGAATGCATGTTGGAATTGCATATGTGGATTATACTTTAAGATTCATATGTTCAGATTTCTTGTTTAAATCTAACAGTAGACAGAATCTCTAGTGAGGATTTTGCAGTGAAGTCTTGCCAGAAACGAAATTTAAAAACCAAAGGGAAAGATTATGCAGCAATTTATAGATGCTTTCATAAGCCAAATACCCTCACTGTGGGTAGCCTTCAGCCATGCGATAATTCAATAAAATAGCCTTGGCTGAGTAATACTAATGCTTATCTTCTGGTGGCCACTAACACACAAAGCCCCCCACAGGGAACTGTGTGTTGTGCCCCTCCAGGGTATATTTTTATCTGTAGAAGATTTAATAATCAGCCATAAGAATGATCAAATCCAGGCTTTGATAAATGAGAAATAAAATGTCCATGTGCATTGTGGATTTCACCAGCACCACTCTTACTCCATAACTGTCTGGAAACTAAGCCTTGGTCAACACCCTTTAATTTGCATTGTAGAATAACAAAGAATTTGCCAGCAGGCATATGTCCCCCTAAATTGGCATCTTGTAGTAGAATACTCCTTTCCTGTCTTGACATATATATAAATGAGGTGATAAGACATATGTTGCAAACATACAGCTGATTCTACTGCAAAGGCTATAATGCCACAGCCTCCTCCAAATCATCTTGCTAAACTTGTTGTAGTTCACAGTATCGCTTTGGAATACCTCTTTGCTGAACAGGGAGCGGGGTGTGAGATGGCTGTCACTGTCTGCTGCACTTAGGTAAATACGTCTGGTATAGGAGAAACTCAGTTGCAAGAAATCAACTAGTAAGGCACTTGTTTAAAACAAGTACATTTTTCATTTGGCTTATTCTTTGATTTATTTGACTTTAATTGATTTGGGTCATGGTGGCCTTGATTATAGAGCATATTTAGTCTCAGTATTTCCCTACTGATGGTCAGATTAGTCCTCTTGGCTCACTGTGTCCTCTTGAGTCTTAGACGTTTGCGTGGAGCCACCTACTGTTTGTCAAACAACATCACCCCAGTGAGAATGACAAAAACATGAAGAACAACAGAAAGAATTACTCAGTTAGCCTGTCACCTTATGAATACCATACTGAGACCAACTAAGTCCATTATAATGATGACAGAGAGCAGAGTTAATGCCCAAAGCTTTGGCCAACCTCTCATGATTGTTAAAGCAAATAAGGCCATTAGCTTGAGGTTGTCTCTGTACTGTAGCTCTTATGTAAGCAAACAGATGCCTACTTTGGAGGCATTACTTGTAACTGACATTTTAAAAAACAAACCTAGCCTCAGTCAGTCACAATCAGTCAAACCAGCCAATTGCTTATATAACTAGACATCTCCCAGTACATGATCCCCGAATGATGCAAACGCCTAGGGCCTCCCACCACACCATGCCCAGGCAAAGCGAATGCCTAGCTCTAGCTAATCAGCTAATTTCTATATTTTGCTTCCATGTTCAGCTTACAAAAGTGTGCTGCTAATGCTGCTAGAGCAGAGGGCTCTAAACATTTTCTACTTTTGATTGCTACCCAATTTGTGAATTGTTCTTTGCTGTTAAGTTTAAACAGCAAAGAACTGTTAAATTTATTTTGTCTAAAGTTTTTGTTTTAATACTTTTGCAATTGATTTTGAGAATTGGGTTTCTGAACTCCTGTGTTCTTGACGAACTTCACTCCACCTTGGCTGGGCCAGAAGTTAAGGAAGCAGGTGATTTTCTGAGAATTCCAAAGCCCACTTGCTCCCTTTCCACCACTGCCACACACCTGCTTACCCCCTGTGGATCCCTCTCCGTTCTTGGTGCAGGTAGATGCTCTTACATTATTCCTCAAACTGATCTTTACCTTTATTTACTGTAAAACTTTAATTCTATTTGATTCTACCCATTCGTGTGTCTAATGTTATTATCCAGAGATTCTTAGTCTCTTCTGGGAATTGGTGGAAGTCATCCAGACACAAGACACAAGGCCAAAACCACCGACAGCTGGGATGTGGTCCCTGTGAAAATATACTGATAGCCACTTCCCCTCCTCAGGCTCCACCTCATCTGCCTTTGCTCTGTCTCGAGAAGAGAGGTACAGGAAGTGTGCAAGGCCCTACCCAAGTTTTCCACATTGTTGTTACTTTCTGTTCAGTCCTATAACATCCCCAGGGCTATGTTTCATCCCTGACACACTGGGAAAGGTGAGGAAAGTGTCCAGATGTCTCCCTAGTAGACAAGGAAGTGGCTGCAGTGCAGAAGAAGGAAGTGCATATCTAACACATTTTCGAAGAGATTAATAGTTAGTATTTTCTTCTACTATTTCATTTGATTTCAGCTGTAGACATTTGAGGGCAGCCAAGGAAAAGTTGTTATCTCCATGTAATGATGCAGAGACAGAGGATGAGAGACTAGGAGCTGGAGGATGCAGACCTGGATGAGGACTCACATTTCTGGAGAAGGAGGAAATTTGTGACACTATGCTACAATCTGTGCCCCTTTTCTTTCCTAGGGCTGAGGCCCAGGGATGCTACCAACTAGATGTTCCCAGCATGTCCCTGGCCTTTGGCCTCTGGCACAGGGTTTACTTGCAGACCCACCTTGTGACCATACACAGCATTCATGGCCGCAATTCCCTGATTCTTCACTACAGAGATTCCACAAAGAGAAGTGACCGGGAGGTCAACTTCAGGAGCAGGAATGGATGGTAAGCGTGAGAGTGGAGAGATCTATCCAAAGCAACAGAGCCCTCAATACTAGCCCTGTCTGCATGCAAAATCCAAGCATGCAGTTCAAGTCATGCACTGCTTTGAACCCTGGAGATACATTTGTAACCAGGAAACATCCTATATTTCATGAATATTCCTTTCTAGAAGGTATAGAAAACTGTTAAAGACACACACATGTAGTCTGAGTCAGGCAGGAGTTAGTGCATCCTCCCAGGGAGCAGTGCCTTGGAGTGGGCTCCTCTCCCCTTGCTCCATGAGGGACGGCTGTGCTCCCAGAGGGTCCTGAGCCAGGACCCCCCTCACCTCAGGGGGCTCACTCCCCATGAGACCCTGTCCTGGGAGCTGCCTCAGAAATGGTTATCGAATGGAATGAGTGGGGTGGATTGTTTGGAGGGCACTTGATGGAATCACGGTGGATAAAGCGCCTCCTCTGAGCTTCCGTCTGCTGACAGAGTCAGGGTCAAGAGAAGGACCAAGGGTGGGAGCAGACAGGAGAGGTGGTGGGAGGGTGTCAAAGGAAAATCTGCTCAAGTCTGGAACAAGGCAGGGCAGGGCTGTGTGGGTTCTAGAGACCCACCCACCAGATGGGACAAAGTGCAGCAGCTGTGCCCACCTCAGGGCTGGCAGGCCGCAGGGAGGTCTCCGGGCCTGGGTCTTCCTTCTGCTTTGCCTGAACACCACAGTCTAAGGACCACCCTCCCAGCACATCTATGGAGTCCACGTGCCAAGATGATGGGCCAAACGCACCACAGGTCTTGTGTTGGGTCCCCCAGGCAGACCCTAAAACGCAGACTGGTGGGTGCGGGTGGTTTATCTGGAGGTGATCCCCGGAGGCACAAGTGAGAAAGGGAGACGGAGAAGGGAAACACAAGGTGTCTGTTCTCAATGGGTTACTCTGGGGCCGGGGGCGTTCATCCTGCTGGGGAGCTCTGAGAACCATGTGGCACACACCTCTGAATTGGGTGCCAGGAGGCTGGGAGACTGGGACATTCACCTGTCTCCCTCCTGAAGAAGGAGTGTGACTCTCAGACTTGACCTTTCCCACACCCGTGGGGTATACCTGCTCTGCTGGAGGAGCTCCAGTTATGTGGAGAAAGCCACTAGCCAAGCTGTGCACATCGCAGGTGCATGAGTTGGGAGATACCCATGTACTGGTACTTGGGATACCAGCGGCAGCTGCACTCAGAAGGCCTGTTAGGTCAGGAGTTGGCAACTATGACCCGAGGAAAAAAAGCAGCCCAGTCTGCTTGTCTCCATGTGTAAACACAGTGTTGTTGGGACAGTGGGACAGGACTGCTCTTATTTGTTTATGCATTTCCTATGGTTGCTTTCAACATACAACGGCAGTGCTGGGTAGTTGAGAAAGTGACTATAAGCCTACAAAGACCAGAAGAGTTACTCCTTAAATTTTACAGAGAATGCATGCAGAAGCCTGGTCTGGGAGATGTGGACAGGGTGTCTATAGCTGCTGGCTATTCTCAGCTAACACACTAGGTATACATGCACCCTGAGCATTAGTGCCAATGTCACATGTGCTGTGTGGGATCCCGAGTCCCTGTTCTGCTCCATGTGCACATCCGGTGCCCCGGGAGTCCACGCTCACTGCACCTCTGCAGCCTGCAAGGGGCCCTGAGGTGGCAGCTCAGATGCACCTTAGCTGTGCCTCTGGAAGCGGCTCAACAAGGGAGAAAAACTTACCCCTGAGAGCCCAGGAGGCTGCCCTGCTGAGAATAACTCCATCAACTGCCCAGGCCCCTCTCTCCAGAACACTAGCACACAAAGCTTCTGGAAATGTTGATATTTAATGGCCTATATTCTACCTGAGGAACCTGGAGAAGTGTGGAATTTCCTTTGACAGCATCTGCATGCCCAGTCATGAATCCAAGGGAACTGTAAATTGAAAACAACAAACAAGTATGGAGTAGGTTGGCTACCGCAGAGCCACCTTTGCAGAACTGCCAGTGTCCACAGAGGTGAGGGCAACCTGAGCCCGGGCCTGCGGGTGAGAAGCAATCAGGGGAACCTCTGTGCAGGTCTTTTTCAGGAGCTCACACTGTGTTACCCAGGGCTGGGTCCTAAAAGTGAAGAAGTAGGTGAGCGTCTGGGAGGGAAAGCATGGGCAAGGCACTGGGGACAGGGGGCTCTGGAAGCTCATGGCTCCCACTCTGAGGAAAGGACCAATATCCACCTTGCACATTTCCCAAGCTGTCAATTGATGGATACGGCTCTCGTCCTCATGTGGGGCCATCCAGTCTTACTCCTGGGACATTTCTTAGCTGCTTCCAGATCTGGGGCTCCCTCTTCACTAAGGGTAACCCATGTTAGGACCCGCTTCCCAGACAGTGGCCTCCCGGGACTCCACAGGCTGGCCTGAGTGATTCATACCCGCAAGAGCACCAAAAGTCACTCTGTCTCCCCAGAGCTGCTCTCAGATGTAGGCCAATGTTTAACCTATTAGTTAATCCTTTGATGAGGGGGTCCACCTGTCCTAGGCAGGCTCTCCCCAGGGCTGGGCTTCCCCTTGTCCCCTGTCCTTGTCCTCTGGAGCAGGCACTGCAGCTCAGCAGGGGCCAGGACAGGATGAGGAAGGGAGGGCAGTGGGGCCCCTCCTCAGCCTCCACCTGCCTCAGGCTCTAGATTAGGGGAGGAGGCGCCTGAGAACTGCACACTCAGAGAGAGGTGATATTGGATCCCCACCAGGCTCTTTCCTCAGAAGGCAGATGAAGACTGGGGAGGACGACCAGAGAGGGAACAGCCTCTACTCAGGCTTGGGAGACCGGGACCCCAGGGGGACAAGAGCAGTGTGAAGCCCTTGTGCCCTGGACGCAGGCAGCTGCAGTGGCATGACAGGGCAGAGTCAGGAAACTCAGATTGGCCAGGAGCCTGCAAGTGGACCCCTGGCTGCCTGCCCCTCTGCGCTCCCCACTAAGGCACAAGCAGGGCAGCCTGGTAGAGGCCGCTGCGGACTCACTCCTCTGAGTCTGTCAGCTGCACCTGTGCCCACACCACACCCCATGCGGCATCCACAGCTGTGCCCAGGAGGGAAGCTGGTGTCCTGTCCTACATCGTTCAGCTCTGGGATTTCTTGAAAAGGGCAGTTGTCAATGTCGTCTTCAAATTTCCCACACCTAGTTCTCCCCAGCAGTAGCTCTATTGAGAATATGGTCTTGGACTCTATCTAATGTACACAGAGAGATTACAGTGAACACGCCCCTCTTGCTGCACCTAAATACCTGAAAGCGAAGATGCTGCCATTGTAGGGAGAGGCCCAAACATGCTACTCCATTAGGGAGCTCACTCATGGGTTTGGCATCAGCTCACTGGTGGTAAAATCGGGGGAACCTTATTCCAGATTAACGAGTTAAGAGCAAAGAGCAGGTGTGCATGGTGGGTCCTGGAGCAGACACAGGCTGAGTCAGACCCCGTTAATGCATCCTCTGTCTCCAGCTTCACCTCCAACTCTCCCACGATGAGACCCAGCTTCACTCTCAGCAGGCATCTGATCCTGCAACTGCATTCCCAGAGGATGGTGCCACGTGCCCGGGAGGGTATTGGCTCTCCAAGAATTTTCAGGGTAACCTCAGCCCTGGGACAGAGGGAGCCTCATCTACAGCGTGTTGTTAATCCTTCCACCTGACCTCCAGCAAGAAGAATGACACACAGCACTCCCACTACGCATAGGCACACACCCCTGGGACAACGGCTTCAAGAAATAACATCTGCCCCATTGCAAAATGCACTTTGAAATTTTTCTTGCTCTTCTTTTCACTCAATTCTATTTCATTCCATTCCATATCCTCCTTCCTCATTCATACATTCTCATCAAACCCCACACTGACCCAGGGACTGCCAGGTTCAGGAAGCCACGTGGAAGGCTCCAACCCAGAGAGCAGGGGGCAGAGAACCAGCCAGGCCTTGCACAGAGTCTTTCCAGAGGCTTAAGCTCTGTGCAGGGTTGGAGTCCCTCTGCCCTTCTTGCAGGATCTTAGTGCCGAAGGAGGAAGAGCCATCCCACTTCTCCCTCCTAACCAATAGTGCTCCACTGGGAGAGTATTTTCAGTGTCCACACCTGCAGCCCAGATAAACAGTGCACTCCTGATTGTATTCTGTAGTGACTTGATTAAAACAAAAACATTTAGGATTAAAAGCTGTGGTCTGAGAAAGAGTGTAAAAGAACCTTCAGTTCATTAAGTGTGCAGACCCACTAACGAGCCCAGAGCAGGTGGAAATCAGAGAAGAGGAACTGACCACACAGCAGCTGCTCAGCACTGATGGGGGTTCCTTACTGCTTCTGAATCTGCAGATCTCTCTCTCTTTCTCTCCAGTTTTCTCATTTTTCTAAGTATTTGTTGTTATTTTATGTCTTTGAAGTACTTCTCAATCTTTCTTCATGGACATTTCTAGTCCAGAATTTTTTTTTTAACTCAGTAGCTTCATCTCCTTAGTAATCCTTATTCTGAAGTCATCCTTCGGTTGAATAATGTCATAGAAAAGATGAAGATTTAAAAAAATGTTTTCTGCACTATTAATTAGATTTGAATAACTTCTTAGGTATTTCAAAGTAAAATGTTTTCTAAAACCTTAAAATTACTAAACTAGATTTCATTTGTTTTACCTTACTATATTATAGACCTCAAATTTTACCTTGTTACAGACTACAAATGATAAACTAAGACTCCTTAATTAGACACCACACCCCTGTCATTATCGGTAGCAAGTAAAGGAGGCCTGGGAAGGACAGGACGTGGCTACCAACCTTCTTCCTCCAGGAACTCAGGACACGCACCAGCTCGTAGGCACATGAGTCTGTGCTCTGCAGGTGTAATGCATGTGACACAAACTCCACCGTGGCGGGGAAGTGTTCAGCCATGAGTATCTGGTCAACATTGTTCTCATGCTCTTCGGCAGAGTGAGGAAAGAGAGAGAGGGGGAAGGAGAAAGAGATAAAGAAATAAAAATATTAGTAATGAAAAAGGCAGATCTCTGGAGACATAGAATATAAATTAATATGCACATGAAAACACCATGCACAGAAAATGCATTTTAAACTAAACCTCCAATCATGACACATAAAATAATAAATTGATAAATTCTTTCTTGTTAAAATTAAAATCTTTTGCTCAGTGAAAGCCCATGTGAGGGGGACGGAAAGACAAACTACAGAGAAAATATTTGCAAACCATATATCCATCAAACAACTAGTATCTAGTATATGTAATAAACTCTCAAAACTCAACATTAAAAAATTTGGTGGTGGCACGTGTTCTCATTCACAAGTGTGAATTGAACAATGAGAACACATGGACCCAGGGAGGGGAACATCACACCAGGGACAGTCGGGGGATGGGGGACAAGGGGAGGAAGAACATTAGGACAAATCTCTAATGCATGCAGGGCTTAAAACCTAGATGACGAGTTGATGGGTGCAGCACACCACCATGGCACATGTATACCTATGTTACAAACCTGCATGTTCTGTACATGCATCCCAGGACTTAAAGCATAATAAATAAATAATAAATAAATAAATAAGAAAAACCAAATCCTGATTTTGAGATCTATGCATATTGCTACTTATAGTCCTAATAAATTCATTTAAACAGCTAAAACAAAATCAGTGGTGATCATCATGGCAGACAGGAGACAGGACTAGATTGCAGCTTTGAACAGAGCAGCATGCGGAAGCTCACATTGTGTATTCTAGCTCCATATTGACTGCAAGACCAATCCAGCAATTCCGAGAGGATCCACAGACCCTCTGAAAGAAGCAAACTGCTCCTGCAGGACCCAGGAGACACCTCAACTACTGTGAGTGCCCCGACTGCAGAAGTGGGAAACAGAGACCTTCCTCTCAGTCAATTTAGAGAGCAGAGTGAAATACAGGGGTAGAGGAAGCAGCAGGAAGGCCCTGGGTTCTAGCTCCAGATTGACTGCAAGAACAATCCAGCAATCCCAAGAGGATCCACAGACCCTCTGAAAGAAGCAAACCACTCCTGCAGGACCCAGGAGACACCTCAACTACTGTGAGTGCCCCGACTGCAGAAGTGGGAAAGGGAGACCCTTCTCTCCTGAACTCACACCCGCAGTGGAGAAACTGAAGGTCTGTTTATGGGATAAGTTTTCTACCTTACCTGGAGCTGAGTCAATTTAGAGAGTAGAGTGAAATACAGGGGTAGAGGAAACAGCAGGAACGCCCTGGGAGCTTGCTGGGTCTCCCAAGTAGGCCACTCCTGCCTGGTGCCACAGGGATCCACCGGGAGGGCTGTCAGAGGAGCGGGGGACAAGACTCCACACGGAGAAGGAAATCTCTAGCTGAACTGTGTAACAATTTGAATGGGTGAGAAGCTTCCTGGCCAGAACTCAGGAAAGGGTGCGAATCCTGTGTGTAGACTGCACAGGCAGGGGAAAAACCAAGCCCTTTTCTTTCACAGCAAGGAGGTGGGTAGCCTGGGGCAAGTTCTCAAGCTCATTTTGCCACCACCTAGAAACAGACATGAGGCTGTTGTGGGGGTTACAGTGGGAGTGAGACCAGCCCTTCAGTTTGCATGGGAGCTGAGTGAGGCCTGTGACTGCCGGCTTTCCCCCACTTCCCTGACAACCTGCATGACTCAGCAAAGGCAGCCATAATCCTCCTAGATACACAACTCCAGTGACCTGGGAATCTCACCCCAACCCCAACAGCAGCTGCAGCAAGACCTGCCCGGGGAGAGTCTGAACTCAGGCATGCCTAGCCCCATCCCCACCTGATGGCCCTTCCATCAGGCAGCAATCAGCACAAAAATAGAACATTAAACCACTAAATCTAAGAACCCTCACAGAGTCCAATTCACCCCCACCCCACCACTTCTACCAGAACAGGTGCTAGTATCCACAGCTGAAAGACTCATAGACAGTTCACATCACAGGCGTCTGTGTAGACAACCCCCAGTACTAGCCCAGAGCTTCGTAGACTCGCTGGGTGGCTAGACCTAGAAAAGAGATGACAAACACTGCAGTTCGGCTCACAGGAACAAACACTCCCCTCTTTTCTGAGAAAAGAGGGGAGTGCTACATCAAGTGAATACCCTGTGGGACAAAATAATCTGGACAACAGCCATCAGCCCTGGACCTTCCCTCTGACAGAGCCTACCAAAATGGGAAGAAACCAGAGAACCAACCCTGGTAATATGACAAAACAAGGCTCTTTAATACTCCCCCCAAAAATCACACTAGTTCACCAACAATGGATCCACACTAAGAAGAAATCCCTGACTCATATGAAAAAGAATTCTGGAAGTCAGTAATTAAGCTAATCAGAAAGGCATCAGAGAAAAGTGAAGCCCAATGCAAGGAAATCCAAAAAACAATACAAGAAGTGAAGGGAGAAATATTCAAGAAAATAGATAGTTTAAAGAAAAAAATAGATAGTTTAAATAAAAATGTTGGAAACTTTGGACACGTGTTAGAAATGTGAAATGCTCTGGAAAAATCTCATCAACAGAATTAAACTAGTAGAAAAAAGAAATTCAGAGCTCAAAGAAAAGGTCTTAGAATTAACCCAATCCAACAAAGACAAAGACCAAAGAATAAGAAAATATAAACAAACCCTCCAAGAAGTCTGGGATTATGTTAAATGACCAAATCTAAGAATTATTGATGTTCCTGAGAAAGAAGAGAATTCTAAAAACTTGGAAAACATATTTTGGGGAATAATCGAGAAAAACTTCCCTGGCTTTGCTAGAGACCTAGACACCCAAATACAAGAAGCACAAGTAACACCTGGGAAATTCATTATTCAAAAAAGATACTTGCACACACGTGTTTATAGCAACACAATGCACAATTCCAAAACAGTAGAACCAACCCAAATGTCCATCAATCAATGAGTGGATAAAGAAACTGTGGTATATATATACAATAGAATACTACTCAGCCATAAAAAAGAATGAATTAGCAGCATATGCAGTGACCTGGATGAGACTGAAGACTGTTTATTCTAAGTGAAGTAACTCAGGAATGGAAAACCAAACATCGTATGTTCTCACAGATATGTGGGAGCTCAGCTATGAGGACACAAAGGCATAAGAATGATACAATGGACTTCGGGGACTTGAGGGGAAGAGTGAGGGGATACGAGGGGTAAAATACTGCAAATATGGTGCAGTGTTTACTGCTCAGGTGATGGGTACACCAATATCTCACAAATCACTACTAAGAACTTACTCATGTAACCAAATATCACCTGTACCCCAATAACTTATGGGAAATTAAAAATATATATAAATAAAAAATAAATAAAAAGAATGTAAGAGCTCATAGAGCTTTCAAATTAACCCCATCAGACAAGGACAAAGAAAAAAAATTGAAAGAACAAGGCTTCAAGAAATTTTGGATTATGTTAAATGGCCAAACCTAAAAACTATTGGTGTTCCTGAAGAGAAGGAGAAATCTAAAAGTCTAGAAAACTTATTTGAGAGCATATGTGAAAAAAAACCTATCTGCCCTTGCTAGAGATCTAGACATCCAAATACAAGAAGATAAAAATAACACCTGAAAAAATCTTCACAAAAAGATTATCACCTAGGCACATAGTCATCAGGTTGCCTAAAGTCAAGATGAAGGAAATAATCTTGAGAACTGTGAGACAAAAGCATCAGTTAACTTATAAAGGAAAACCTATCAGATTAACAGTAGATTTCTCAGTAGAAACCTTACATGCCAGAAGGCATTGGGGTTCTATCTTTAGCCTCCTGAAACAAAATAATTGTCAGCCAAGAATTTTGTATCCATTAAAACTAAGCTTCATAAATGAAGGAGAAATAAAATATTTTTTGGATAAACAAATGCTGAGAGAATTTGCCACTACCAAGTCAGTACTACAAGAAATGCTAAAAGGTGTTCTAAAAATCTTGAAACAAAAACTTGAAATACACCAAAATAGAACCCCCTTATAGCATAAATCTCATAGAGCCTATACAGCAATAACAGATTAAAAAAATCAAGGTACTTAGGCAATAACTATCATAATGAATAGAACAGGACCTGACATCTCAGTACTAACATTGAATGTAAATGAACTAAATGTTCCACTTAAAAGATACAGAATAGCAGAATGAATAAAAATCCACCAACCAGGTATCTGCTGTCTTCAAGAGACTCACCTGATACGTAAGGACTCAAACAAACTTAAAGTGGTGGAAGAAGGTATTACATGCAAATGAAAACCAAAAGCAAGCAGCAATAGTTTTTCTTATACCAAGCAAAACGGACTTGAAGGCAAGAACAGTGAAAAAATGCAAAGAAGGACATTATATAATGATAAAAGGATTAATCCAACAGGAAAATATCACAATCCTAAATATATATGCATCTAACACTGGAGTTCCTAAATTATTAAACAATTACCGCTAGATCTAAGAAATGAGATAGACAGAAACACAATAACAGCGGGGAACTTCAGTACTCCACTGACAGCACTAGACAGGTCATCAAACCAGAAAGTCAACAAAGTAAAAAGTGGACTTAAACTATCCCCTACAACAAATGAACTTAACAGATATTAACTCCAACCAACAACTCCAGAATATACATTCTCTTCATCAACACATGGAACATTCTCCAAGATAGACCATATGATAGGTCACAAAACAAATCTTAATAAATTTAAGAAAATCAAAATTATATCAAGTGATCTCAGATCACAGAGGAGTTTAACTAGAAATTAAATCCAAAAGAAACTCTCAAAACTGTACAAATAGATGGAAATTAAATAATCTGCTCTTCAATGATCTTTAGGTAAACATTGAAATCAAGATGGAAATTTTAAAACTCTTTGAACTGAATGATAATGGTGACACAGCTTATCAAAACCTCTGGGATATGGCAAAAGTGGCGCTAAGAGGAATGTTCATACCATTACATGCCTACATCAAAAAGTCTGAAAGAGCACAAATAAACAATCTAAGGTCACACCTCAAGGAACTAGAGAAACAAGAACAAACCAAACCCAAACCCAGAAGAAGAAAATAAATACAAAGATCAGAGCAGAACTAAATGAAAATGAAACAAAAAATACAAAATATAAATGACACAAAAAGCTGCTTCTTTGAAAAGATAAGCAAAATTGATAAGCCGTTAACAACATTAACCAAGAAAAGATGAAAAGATCAAATAAGCTCAATTAGAAATGAAATGAGAGCTATTACAACCACTACTGCAGAAATACAAAAGATCATTCAAGGCTAATATGAACACCTTTATGCACACAAACTAGAAAATCTAGAGGAGATGAATAAATTCCTGGAAATATACAATCCTCCTAGATTAAATCAGGAAGAAATGGAAACTTTGAACAGACCAATAACAAGTAGTGAGATTGAAACAGTAATAAAAATAATTGCCAATGGAAAAAAAAATCAGGACCAGATGGATTCACAGCTGAGTTCCATCAGACATTCAAAGAATAACTGTCACCAATCTTATGGAAACTATTCCAAAAGAAAGAGAAAGTGGGAATCCTTCCTAAATCATTCTGTAAAGCCAGTATCACCCTAACACCAAAACCAAGGACATAACAACAACAAAAAAAAACTACAGACCAATATCTCTGATGAACATAGTTGCAAAAATCCTCAACAAAATACTAGCTAACTGAATCCAATGGTATATCAAAAAGATAATACCCATAATAAGTGGGTTACCACGCCTTAGTTCCATATTTATGCTATGAGGAGGATCTCTAGGTGAAAGATCTCTACAAGGAAATACCAGGGATGCAGTGATGACTTAACATACACAATTCAATAAGTGTGATATGATACATCACATAAACAGAATTACAAATGAAAATCATATGATCATCTCAATAGATGCAGAAAAATCATTTGACAAAATCCAGTATCATTTTATGATGAAAGCCCTCAGCACAAATGGCCTAGAAGAGACAAGGTAATAAGAGCCATCTATCACAAACCCACAGCCAACATTATGATGAATGGGGAAAAGTTGAGAAATGCTCCCCCAGTTCTCTTAATACCCCTTTCAGTGATAGAAAGATGAGCCAGACAAAATCAACAGAAACATTCAAAGGTAAAAGACACTCTAGAGTTCCAAACAGACCTAACTGATATTTAGAGAATATTCAATCCAACTGCTACAGAATATACATTCTTCTCATCAGCACATGAAACGTTCTCCAGGATAGGCCATATGCTAGGCCACAGAAAAAAAACTAACAAATTTCAAAATGTTGATATCATATCAAGTGCCTTTTCTGCCACAATGGAATAAAACTAGAAATCAATAACAAGAGGAATCTTGGAAATTATACAAACACATGTAAGTTAAGCAACATTCCTAAAGGATCATTGGTTAATGAAGAAATTAACCGAGAAGTTTAAAATTTTCTTAAAACAAATGAAAATGGAAACACAACATATCAAAATCTACAGTTAAGGGAGTTCTAAGAGGCAGGGTTATAGCAATAGATGCCTATACAAAAAATGTAGTCATATTTCAAATATTTCGGCCTAATAATGCAGCTCAATATATTAGAAAAGCAGAAACAAACCAAATCCAAAATTAGTAAAAGGAAGGAAGTAACAAATATCAAAATTGAGAATTTAAAAAATACAAAAGATTAAAAAAACAATGCTATTCTTTTGAAAAGATAAAATCAACAAACTTTTATCTAGACTAAGGAAAAAAGAAGACTCAAATAAATATAATCGAAAACAAAAACAGAGACATAACAACTGATAATATATAAATATAAAGGATCGTTAGAGACTATTATGAACAAATATGCAGCAAAAAATGAGGAAAACCTAGGGGAAGTGAATACATTCCTGGATACATATAACATACCAAGAAGAATCAAGAAAAAATAGAAAACCTAAACAGATCAACAACAAGTAATAAGATTAAAGCAGTACTAAAAAGTCTCCCATCAAAGAAAGCCTAGGGCCTGAGAGCTTCACTGCTAAATTCTACCAAACATGTAAAAAAGTACTGTCAATTCTATTCAAACTATTTCAGAAAATAAAAAAGAACAGAATACTTCCAAGCTCTTTCTACAAAGACAACATTACTCTGATACCAAAACCAGTTAAGGATACAATAAGAAAAACAAAAACCTACAGGCTAATACCCTTAGTGAACACAGGAGCAAAAAATCCTCAACAAAGTGCTAGCAAATGAAAATACAACAACACATATAAAAGATCATTCACCATGACTAAACGGGATCCACTCCAGGGATGCAAGGATGGGTCAACATATGCAAATTAATAAATATGACATATTACATTAACAAAATCGAAGACAAAAACCATATGGTCATTTCAATAGATGCTGAAAAACATTAGACAAAATTCTACATCTTTTCATGATAAAAGCTCTCAACACAACAAGCTTAAAGGAACATACCTCGAAACGAAGGCCAAAATAAAGGCTGTGGGTTTGTTATATATGGTTTCTTTCCTTTAATATCTGGAACAAGACCTCCACCGCTTTTATTCAATGTAGTACTCAAAGTCCTGACCAGAGCAATTAGGCAAGAGAAAGAAATAATGGGCATCCGCATTGGAAAGGAAGATTCAAATTATTCTTGTTCACAGATGACATGTTATGATATTTAGGAAAAGCTAAAGACGTCATCAAAAACCTGTGAGAACTGCTAAATGAATTCAGTTAAGTTGAAAACACAAAATCAACGTACAAAGATCAGTAGCACTGACATATACCAACAACGAACTGAAAAGGAAACCAAGAATGCAATCAAATTTACAATAGCTACAAAAATGTAAAATAATTAGAAATAAATTTACCTCAAGAAGTAAAAGATGTCTACAAAAATCTATAAAGCATTAATGAAATAAATGGAAGAGGAAATTAAAAAATGGAAAGATATTTATGCTCATAAATTGGAAGAATTAATGTTGTCAAAATGTCAATACTAACCAAAGCTATCTACAATTTCAATGCAATCCTTATTCAAAATATCAATGACATTCTTCACAGAAAAGGACAGAAATATCTGAAAGTATCTATAGTGCCACAAAAGACCTCAAATAGCCAGGGCAATCCTTAGCAAAAATAACAAGGCAGGGAACATCAAAATATACCTGTCTTCAAATTGTAGTACAATACTACAGTAACCAAACAGCATGGCCCTGGCATAAAAACAGACACATAGACCAATGGAACAGAATAGAGAACCCAAATATAAATCCACATGTTCACAGCCAACTCATTTTCAACAAAGATGCCAAGAAAACCCATTGGAAAAGGAACAGTGTCTTCAATAAATGCTGCTGGAAAAACTGGATGATCATATGCAGAAAAGTGAAGCTAGACCCCTACCTCTCACTATATATATTAAAACAAACACAAAAATGGATGGAACGCTTAAATTTAAGCCTTGAAACTATGAAACTTCTAGAAGAAAGCATTGGGAAAACATTTCAGGACACTGGTGTGGGCAAAAACTTTTTGGGTAAGAATTCAAAAGCATAGCCAACAAAAACAAAAATAAACAAACAGGATTACATGAAGCTAAAAAGCCAATGCACCACAAGGAAGGCTGAATGGGACTTACTTTCCTGTCCCTTTGTATGCCTTATAATTTTTTTGGAAAACTGGTCATTTAAATGTTAAATTGTGGCAACTCCAGGAGTCTGAGTCTGCTTTCTCCTTAAGATTTATTGCTGCTTACTATGGACTGTAGTTGTGTCTTTGTGTAGCGACTTTTCTAAACTATTTCTGTGAAGAGTGTGTTACTTGTCAATGTGGTGAAAGTCACTAAACAACTGTGACCACAACACCCTTCCACAACTAGCCCACTCGGTGTGTGTATTGGGGCACACCTTCAGTGCGTAGGCCACCCACACCTTGGTCCTGGTCATGGATTTTTGCTTGCACTGAGGTTGAAAGTCAGGCAGAGAGGGAAGCTCGGGGCCACCTGAGGTCTTTGTTGACCTGTCTCTTGTTTTTGAAAAGACCAAAGGCACATCTATGAGCTACAACTGTGTCAACTTGCACCGTTATTTTTGTGTCATTATGTCATTTTCCAATCTCGGTTTTTGGGGAACCCACGAGAAGGTTTCATTCCTGTGTAACTGATGCAGTGGTAAGGAATCCTGTAGTGCTGGCTTCTGCTTCACAATTATAAGCAAGACTTTGCCAAGTGAAAAGGAAAGTGTGAATCTTGTGTTATGCATCCCTTGACTTGTGAGTTGTGTTTGATTGAAAATCTTTCTCATGTGAAAATCTTTCACAACTCAGTAGAGCTCACAAATAATTTTGCAAATAGTTGTGTGGTTGAGCTGTTTGTTTGCCATGGTTAAATAAATATGAGGAGAATGGGTCAGCTGGGTGTGATCCAGACCAGTGACATTTCAACAACGCAATAGGGGCCAACATAGTGGCTCACGCCTGTAATCCCAGCACGCTAGGAGGCTGAGGTGGGAGGATCACTTGAGGCCAGGAGAGTTCGAGACCAGCTTGGGCTACATGGCAAAACCCCATCTCTACTAAAAATACAAGGAATTAGCCAGGTGTGGTGGAATGCGCCTGTAATCTCAGCTACTCGGGAGGCTGAGGCAGGAGAATTTCTTGAACCCGGGAGGCAGAGGTTGCAGCAATGAGCCAAGATCACACCACCGCACTCAAGCCTGGGCAACAGAGCGAGACTCCAAATAAATAAATAAATAAATAAATAAATAATAAACAAACAACGCAGTAGAGCCAGATTTCACCTGTGATCATTGCTAATCAGGACACAGGTTTCACCTTCTCTGTGTCACCTACTTCCTGGAGTCGAGGCAGAGGATTAAGATGCAGGTGGCATACGGCTTCTGTACAGCAGCTCCCCACCCGCTAGCTACTATCTTCTGTGTGTGATGAGTGGGGTCTCCTGTGAGGAGACACTCAAGACCACCCCGGTGTTGGATCAGGCAGCATGACTCTCTTCACCTGTAGCTTTCTTGACCTGGCCAGTGCTGTGCTAGTGTGGACAGATGCAGTGACGCTCTTCCAGGGCCTGGTCCTGCTATGCTCTGGGAACATGGTTTGGGACACAGTCAGAGCAGGTTTTGTAGAATCAGTCTTCCTGACTTGGGACTGAACTTTCTATTCTGTTATCTGGCAACAATGCGAGGATATTGCCTATGTCGCGCAGCCATAGTCTTCTCAGTCAAACTCAAAGCTCTCACTTTTGCATACTTCACCTGTCCTGCACTATTTAATGTTCATTCTTACAGCCACGAAATATTATTTCCTCTTTCAGATTAGTTATTGCCAGGAAATTGATTAAAAGTGACCACCTAGTATCACCCAAGTGCTGGCGAAATATCTCACTCTAGAACACCAAGAAGGATAATCAGATGGAGACAAAAATGATCAAGGGATGGAAGAATGGTCCAACCTCTATCTCATTGAGGCAGAAACATGTTATCTCCCAGGGAAGTGTTTAAAAATTTGGTCTAGAATGGTATTCCAGTCTGATAAGACATGAGTGTGTGTGGTGGGGCTGCAGATGTAGGGCGGTGGGCCCTGTGGAAACCTTGGCTCTGGCTCAGCTGGAACCAGGGCTGACAAGGCTGAGAAATGCAAGCAGGGCTGGGCTGGGCATGACCAGGCTGGGGCCTCAGGACTTGGATCTCTGTCTTTTCTGCCCTTTTCTCACAATACTCATTGTCCATCCCAGGTCAAAATGGTTGATAAAAATTGCCTTTTTTTTTTTTTTTTTTTTTTTTTGTCATTTTTTTCCCTTGGTTCCCAGAGTATAACTGCTGAGGTATTATACAACAAAAGAACAAACTGATATCTTAGTTATTTTTCTGAACAATGGAGAACCGCTCTTTGACTGGGTGAAGGAGGGGAGAGTGAGAGCCGAGATGTCCGCAGGTCTTTTCTCAGTTCGCTGTGGGAGGCGAAGACAGAATCATCCAAGGACACCAGTCTCCTGAGGACACCCAGAACCTGTGGGTTCTGAAGAAGCAGCTTTCAAAGCTAGTGGCAGAGGGTAGCTCCTCTCCTGCCTGTGGCTTGCACTGGCCTTGAGAGTATAGGGCAGAAGGATAGCAGATGAGTGACTCCGCATCCAGAGCTGCCTCCCTTTAATCCAGGATCCTGCCCTTCCCGTCCTGTAGGAGTGCCTGTCGGTCGCCAGTGTGGGGTGAGACAAGTTCGTCCCACAGGGCTATCTGAGCAGATGAGATTAAGGCCTGGGTCTCTGCTCAGTTAACTCCTGTGGGCACAGGGGCTGGGAAGAGCAAAGGCAGGGGTGCCTATAGTCAGCACCATGCTGGGCCTGCCGTGGAGGGGAGCTCTGCCCTGGGTGCTGCTGCTGCTTCTCTTAGGCTTCCAGCTCCCGCTGATCCATGCCTGGCATTTCCACGAGCAAAGGGACTGTGACGAATACAATGTCATGGCTCGTTACCTCCCTGCCACAGTGGAGTTTGCCGTGCACACATCCAACCAACAGAGTAAGGACCATTATGCCTACAGACTGGTGCAAATCTTGAATTCCTGGAAGGAGCAGGTTGGTGACCACATACCCTCCTGCCCTGGCATCTGATATATGATGCTCAGTGAAAAATGGGAGTGGGGTGGGAGCGGAGGGTCTTATTGAAGAGTCTTGTTCACCAATTGTAGTCCATACTTAAGAAAATACAAGGTAGTTTAGTTAATTTTTGATTTTGAAAACATCTATGTTAGAAACTTTAAATAATTTGATGCTAATCGACTCTCGCGCAAAACATATTGTTTAATCTCCATCTTTTTATGACATTATTTAACTGAAGAATGACTCTAAAATGAGGACTACCAAGTCAATGAAGATACAGAATAAGGAAAAGGGCTGAACAGGAAATGTGAATAGAGAGAAATTGAGAAATATTTCCAAAAAATGTAATAAAAAAGAGATAATTTAAAAAAATAAAAGTTTAAAAAGAAAACAGTAAGGGTTCAGGAGCTTTTGCTTATTAGAAACCCCTACCAGTCCCGAAAGACCTCTGGGTGGTCAGTTCCTCTTTGCTGATTTCCACCGTCTCTGGGCTCCTTAGTGTGTCTGCACTTAACAAACTGAAGGTTGTTTTACACTCTTCCTCAGACCACAGGTCTTAATCCTAAATGTTCTCCTTTTGATGAAGTCACTACAGAATGCAATCAGGAATGCACTGTTCATCTGTGCTGCAGGCATGAACAATGAAAACAGTCACCAAGAAGAGGACTTTTTTTTTTTTTTTTTTTTTTTTGAGATGGAGTCTAGCTCTGTCGCTAGGGCTGGAGTGCAGTGGCGCCATCTCCGCTCACTGCAAGATCCGCCTCCCGGGTTCAAGTGATTCTCCTGCCTCAGCCTCCTGAATAGCTGGGATTACAGGCACCCGCTACATGCCTGGCTAATTTTTTGTATTTTTAGTAGAGACGGGGTTTCACTATGTTGGTCAGGCTGGTCTTGAATTCCTGACCTCGTGATCCACCTGCCTTGGCCTCCCAAAGTGCTGGGATTACAGGCATGAGCCACTGTGCCCAGCTAAGTAGAGGACTTCTAGTTGGGTGGAGAGGCAAAAATGCTCTTTCTCCCTCATTATTGAAATGCTGCAAGAAGAGCAAAAGGACCCCAACCCTGCACTGAGCTTAAGCCTCCGGAAAGACCCTGTGGAAGGCCCTGGCTGATTCTCTGACCCCTGCTCTCTGGGCTGGAGTCTGCCACATGGGCTCTTGGACGTGACAATTCCAGAGTCAGTTTTGGAGTTGGGGAAATGGACAGATAGGGAGAAAGGGGATGGAATGAAGTGAAACTGAATGGAGTGAGAAGAAGAGCAAGGTACACTTTGCAATAGGGCAGATGGCGTCTCCTTTCCTTCTTCTCTTCTCTTCTCTCTTTTGTTTTCTTTTCTTTTCTTCTTTTCTTTCTGAGATGGAGTCTCACCCTGTCGACCAGGCTGCAGTGCAATTGTGCGATCTCAACTCACTGCAACCTCTGCCTCCTGAGTTCAAAGGATTCTCCTGCCTCAGCCTCCCTCCCGAGTAGCTGGGATTACAGGCACCTGCTACCATGCCCAGTTAACTTTTGTATTTTTAGGAGAGATGGGTTTTCACCATGTTTGCCAGGCTGGTCATGAACTCCTGACCTCGTGATCCACCCGCCCCGGCTTCCAAAAGTGTTGAGATTACAGGTGTGAGCCACCACGCCCGACCCCAGATGGTGTTTCTTGAAGCCATTTTCCCAAGGATGTGTGCCTGTGTGTAGTGGGAGTGCTGGGTGGCATTCTTGCTTTTTTTTTTTTTTCCCGGGAGGTCAGGGAAGGTTTGACAACACGCTGTAGATGGGGCTCCCTCTGTCCCAGGGCTGAGGTTACCCTGAAAGCTCTTGGAGAGCCAACACCCTCCCCAGGGACATAGCGCCATCTTCTGGAAATGCAGCTGCAGGTTCAGACACTGACTGAGACTGAAGCTGGGGTCTCACCATGGGAGACTGGGAAGTGCATCAGGAAACAGGGATACATTCACGGGTTATGACTCACCCTGTGTCTGCCCTGGGGCCACCATGCCCATCCGCTTTTTGCTCTTAACTCCCCAATCTAAGGAAGATCTCCTGACTCCAGGCCCATGGACGAGCTCCCTAATGGAGAAGAGTATTGGGACTTCTCCCACACAAATGACATCTTCACCAGCAGCTACTTAGGGGCAAAAAGGAGGGCGTGATCACATTAATCTCTCTGTGTGCAATAGGTAGAGTCCAAGACCGTATTCTCAATGGAGCTACTGCTGGGGAGAAGTAGGTGTGGGAAGTTTGAAGATGACATTGACAACTGCCCTTTTCAAGAGAGCCCAGAGCTGAATGATGTAAAAAAAGATACCAGCTTCCCTCCTGGGCACAGCTGTGGATGCCAAGTGGGGTGTGGTCTGGGCACGGGTGCAGCTGACAAAGAGACTTAGAGGAGTGAGCCCGCAGCAGCCTCTACCAGGCTGCCCTGCTTGTGCCTTAGTGGGGAGCACAGAGGGGCAGGCAGCCAGGGGTCCACTTGCAGGCTCCTGGCCAATCTGAGTTTCTCAACTCTGCCCTGTCACGCCACTGCAGCTGCCTGCGTCCAGGGCACATTGGCCTTCAGACTCCTCTTTCCCCCTGGGCTCCCAGTCTCTTGGGTCCAGTAAGAAGCTGTCCCCTCTCTGCTCTTCCTCCCCTGCCTTCTGGAAGAACCTGGGATCTGACATCACCTCTGTCTGTGGATGCAGTTCTCAGGGTGTCCCTACCCTCCCCTAGACCCAAGAGTGGTGGAGGCTGAGAAGGAGCCCCACTACCCTCCCACCAGGCCCTGGCCAGGGCCCTTCTGAGCTGCAGCACCTGCTCTAGGGGACAAGCTCCAAGTAAAGCCTGGCTCTGGGAAAACCCTTCCTATGCTTAATCAACTCCTTTACTGTAATATTAACAAATAGGTAGCTAATTGCTTAAATCTGGGAACTGCTTCCACTGGGACAACACATTCTCCTGCTGCTCTTGGGTGCAGGGATCACACCAGGACAGCCCAGGGTTCCCCTGAGGGCCACTGCTAGGGAGTGGGACACATGGCACGACTGCCCCTGGGTCAGAAGAGAGCTGCAGTTCAGCTCAAACCTCCAGAACAGCCCAGGACTCAGGCTTGGGGGCAGCACCTGATGGCCAGAGCCCCTGTCTTCCCACTGCTTGACCTGGGAAAGGGCAATGTGGAGAGGAAGCCATTGTTCAGAGCTTGAGCCAGGAGCTTCCTGAGCCTCCCTGATCCATTATCCCTTCCTGTGCTTGTTCTCTCAGACTTTCACCTGCTTCTTCACCATCAGCACCAGGCCATGGAGGACATACTTCAGCCTCCTGAACAAGACCTGCTTGGAGGGATTCCACTAAGTGAAACCTACTCACAGGCCTGGCCATGTGCTGCTCCCACATACCGTGGACATCAGCATTTCTCTCCTGACGACTCTTCAGTGGCTGAGCAGCTTTGTACTTGTTTGCTTTCCTATTTTGCACGTGCTTGAGATCTTAGACCAGCGTTTTAGAAAATCCACACATCTTGAGCCTAATCATGTAGTATAGATCATTAAACATCAGCATGCTAAGAAACTTTGTGTGCTATAGTTCTTGATAAAAAGGGCTGCGTGTTTGATGGAGTTATTCTCAGCAGGGCAAACAAGTATGATCTGGGTAGATGGACTCCTGAGCCAGCTCCAGGTGGCACAAGTGATACATGTGAGCTGCTGTCTCAGGGTTCACAGCCAATAACCCATGTGGCCAGAGGTGCAATGACTCTCCTCTCAGGCACCTCACGTGCTTGGATGAGCTCAGACATGGCCTTGGGCTCCCCTGGTCTTGTGGCCTCTGCTCTTGAAGTGTGGCTCACATGCCTTTCCTGATCCATGGCAGGTTGGTGGGTGGAAGAAAGACTTCTAGGCTCACCCTCGTAAAGTGGTCCCGACGTGTGAGGCAGCAGCAGCATCTTTGGAAAATCTCTTAGAAATGCTGAACCTCAAGGCCTACCCGCCTTTGGAAAATAAGTCTGCATTCTCGCAAATCCGCAGGGGTTCATGAACCTGGATAACAGCATAAGAAACATGAAAGAGCAGCATCAAGTAGAATGGAAGATACATAAGATATAAAGGTATAGGATTTGTTCAAGAAAGAAATCAAGACCAAGCTACTTTCCCCCAGAGGGGAGGGATTTTCCAGTACTGGATGTGCAGAGGCATGGGAGAGGTAGGAAGGGAGTGAGAGAACTTTGTACTTAGCAGAGGATTAACTAACTGCTTAACTTCTGAACCAACCTAGGTAGACAGAAAACTTTCAGGAATACAGGAATTAAATTGCCTGCTTTTCAAGTTCAATTACTTGGGACATTTTCACAATGTTTATTATAACAAAAATCCATGGAGTGATGTCAACAAGATGGCAGAATAGAAATTTTCCACATTCATCCCTTCATGAATACCTCAATTTCAACCTACCTATAAATAAAATACCCTCACAGGAGCTCATCAAACCAAGTGATAGATTGTAACACTTGGATAGCACAGAAATAAGAATAAAATATTGAAGCGAGCAGTAAGGAGAGTTTTATACAACCCACATCACCCTTCTTCTTACTCCAGGCTATACACTGTGAACAGAAATATCCCCTATGTGAAGGAAGGTGAGGGAGTATTGAACTTTGCCTCAGACTTCAACACTGCACCTACCACAGTAAAACAAGTGCTAGGAAGTCCCACAGGACCCCAGTCTTCAGGTGGGCACCATGGTCCAAGGCTACAGCCCCACCCCAACACCAAGACAGCTATTGTGGTCCCAGGTTTCAGGCCAATCCCAGCACTAGGTTAGCTCCTATGGATACAGGCTCCAAGCTGGCTCCTCAGAGTTAGTCTTCAGGTCTAACTCAGCACCTGTCCAGTTACTAAAATCCTTGACTTCAGGTCAGCACCAGAAGACTGAGCATACAAGCCTACATATACTCAAGACCATCCCCTGTGATCCTGTGCTCCAGTAAACCCAAAGATCAGGACTATCTCAAAAGTTGCCACTGCCAGTCCAGCCTCTGCAAACCCAGGTTCTAGGATTTCCCTTGCACACCCAGTTTCTAGGCCTGCCCACACAGCCCTAGGACCCAGGCCTGTACCCACACATTCAGCCTTCAGGATGACCCCAGATCCAAACCCGGTCCTGTGCCCCAGGCTCCAAGCCAGTCCTTATGAATCTAACCTCCAGGCCCGCATGCACACATCCAGCCTCCAGTCTGGCTTCTGTAGCCCTATGCTCCAGCCTAGACCTTGCAGACCCAGGTTCTAGGACTCCAATGCATTACACTGCCCCAGGACCCAGGCTGGTTCCCAGAGTGCCAGGCTCCAGTCCCAAGATCAAGACATGTTTCAGTGTACCTGGGTCCAGAACCACACCAGTAGACTCCTGCACAAGCTTTCCCTGTGGACCAAGGGTCAAGAAACACCCCTGTGGACTCAGTCTCCAGGACAGCCTCTGAAAACTGAGGACCTAGGCCTACAGCCATGGATGCTGGTTCTTGGATTTCTCCAGGGCTAGCTAGAATCTATACATTCAGGCTCCAGTTCCATCACAGATGCCACGCCCATCCCAGTACCTGGCTGGACACTCCAGACACAGATTCAGGACTTCCTCTGTGCCAAGTCAGCCTCTGTGGACCCAGGATTCAGGCTTGCCCAGTTAATTCAGGCTTCCTGCCCAACCACATGGAGAAAGGCTATAGAACCATCATTGTAGACCCAATCAACAGGTCAATCCTGGTGAACCCAGGCTGCAGGCCCAACCCTATAGAACCAAGCACCAGGCGAGCCTGCCCGAGAACTCCAGCAACAAGCTTACCATGGACCATGCCAGATGCCTGTCCAGAATTCTGGACAAGATGATTGGTGATGGGTTTTTCCTGTCAAAGTCAGTCTATATTTATTGGAACAAGTGCCTACTTGAAATGCACAGTCACCAACACATGGCCATAAGGATTACAAACAATCAGGGAAACATGACACTACCATAAAAATAAAGCACCAGTAAGTCACCCTAAAAAATGGAGATTTACAAATGTCTGACAAAAAATTCAAAGTAATTATATTTCAATGTTCAGTGAGCTACAAGATAATATCAAAATATACATAAAAAATCAGTAAAAATGTACACAGACAAAATTATAAGATCAAAAAAGAGAGAAAACCATAGAAAAGAACCACACAAATTCTGGAGCTAAAGACGAATTAACTAAACTGAAAAATTTCTTCAAATAACTTCAACAGTAGACTTGATTAACCAGAAGAAAGGATCAGTGATATTAAGACCAGGTTATTTGAAATTACCCTGTGAGAGAAAAAAACCAAAAAGCACAAAAACAGTGAATAAGTCCTACAGGAGTTATAGAAAACTATCAAGCAAACCAATGAATGCAATACAAGTGTCCCAGAGGAACACAGAAAAGGAAGAGGCAGGAATCATCTTTAAGTAAATAATGGCAGAAAATTTTTCAAATCCGGAGCTAGAAATTAACATAGAAATTCAGGAAGCCCAAATAACCCTAAATAAATTAAATACAAAGTGATTTTTACCAATGCATTATAATACAATTTTCAATTGCCAAAGGCAAAGAGAATTTTGAAAGCATCAAGAAAAAATCAACTTGCCACATACAAGAGAATCTTCACAAGATTATCCTCTGATTTCTCAGCAGAGACCTTAAAAGTCAGGACAAAGCTGAGTTACACATTAAATAAACTGAAATAATTTTTTTTAATTGGCAACCAATAATACTATAACTAACAAATCTGTCCTTCAGAAATGAAGAAGAAACAAGAATTTTCTCAGACAAATTAAACTGTGGAAGTTCATCACCACCAGACCTGCTTTAAAAGAAATGCTGGCCCAGCATGGTGGCTCACACCTGTAATCCCAGCATTTTGGGAGGGCTAGGTGGGTGGATAATGAGGTCAGGAGCTTGAGACTGGCCTGGCCAAGATGGTACTGAAATACAAAAATTAGCCTGGCATGTTAGTGGGTGCCTGTAATCCCATCTACTCTGGAGGCTGAGGCAGGAGAATTGCTTGAACCCAGGAGGAAGAGGTGGAGGTTGCGGTGAGCCAGGATCGCTCAAGAGTAAGACTCCGTCCAAAAAAAAAAAAAAGAAAGAAAAGCTAAAGAACAGTCTTTTAGCTGAAAGAAAACAAAACAATACTCATTGGTAGCATATTAATATATGAAAATAAAAATCTCCCTAGTGAAACTAAGTACATACTGAAATTCAGAATACTCTAATACTATAATGATAATTTGCAAATCTCTTATATCTTTAGTATGAAGATTTTAGGACAAAACTCTTTGAAATAATAGTAGCTACAATGATTTGTTAAGGCAGTGGTTCCCAACCTTTTTGGCACCAGGAACCAGTTTCATAGGAGACAATTTCTCCATGGACTGGGGGGGTAGGGAGCAGGGGATGGTTTTGGTATGAAATTGTTCCACTCCAGCCGGGCGCGGTGGCTCAAGTCTGTAATCCCAGCACTTTGGGAGGCCGAGACGGGTGGATCACGAGGTCAGGAGATCGAGACCACCCTGGCTAACACGGTGAAACCCTGTCTCTACTAAAAATATACAAAAAACTAGCCGGGCGAGGTGGTGGGCGCCTGTAGTCCCAGCTACTCAGGAGGCTGAGGCAGGAGAATGGCGTAAAGCCAGGAGGCGAGCTTGCAGTGAGCTGAGATCTGGCCACTGCACTCCAGCCCGGGCGACAGAGTGAGACTCTGTCTCAAAAAAAAAAAAAAAAAAAAAAAAAGAAATTGCTCCACTCCAGGTCACCAGGCATTAGTTAGATTCTCATAAGGAGCATACAACCTAGATCCCTCTCATGTGCAGTTCACACTCCTGTGAGAATCTAATGCCACTGCTGACCTGACAGAAGGCAAAGCTCAGGTGGTAATGCTTGCTCAGCCACTGCTCACCTCCTGCTGTGTAACCTGCTTCCTGAAAGGCCACAGACCGGTACCAGTCTGCGGCTCAGGGGCTGGGGACCCCTGTGTTAAGGGATATATACATTAAAAGATGTAAACTGTGACATCAAAATCATAAAATGCTAGGAGAAGAGTGTAGAGTTTTTCAACGTAATTGAAGTTAAGTTATTATTGGCTCAACATAGCCTGTTATAACTAAAATATATTTTGTGTAAGCCTCATGGTAACCAAAACTAAAAACCTATAGTAAATAAAGAAAATATTGGAAGTAAAAATTCAGGCTGAGTGCGGTGGCTCACGCCTGTAATCCCAGCACTTTGGGAGGCTAAGGTAGGCGGATGATGAGGTCAGGAGATCGAGATCATCCTGGCTAACATGGTGAAACCCCATCTCTATTAAAAACACAAAAAATTAGCTGGGCATGGTGGTGTGCACCTGTAGTCCCAGCTACTTGGAAGGCTGAGGCAGGAGAATGGCATGAACCTGGGAGGCAGAGTTTGCAGTGAGCTGAGATCATACCACTGAACTCCAGCCTGGGCAACAGAGTGAGACTCCATCTCAAAAAAAAAAAAAAAAATCAAAGCATACTACTACATAAAATCATCTAATCATAAAGGAAGAAAACAAGAGAGGAAGAAAGAAAAAAATCTACATAACAGCCAGAAAACAATTATCAAAAGGGCAGTAGTAAGTCCTTACATATCAATACTTACCTTGAATGTGAATAGTTTATAATCTTTAATCAAAAGACATGGAATGGCTGAATGGATAAACAAATAAGATCCATGTCTATGCTGCTTACAAGAGATTCATCTTACCTTAAATGTATGAATAGGTGGAAAGAGATGAAAAAAGATATTCTATGCAAACAAATCAAAAGAGAACAGAGATACCTATACTGATAGCAGTTCAAATAAACTTTAAGTCAAAAATACTTAAATAACACAAAGAAGATCCTCATAATACATTAATTGATTCATTAAGAGTATATAATAATTATAAATGCAAATACACCAGGCATCTATCTGAGCACCTAAACATGTAATTCAATAGTTAATAGAATTAAAGGGAGATGTAGATTGCAACACAATAAGAGTAGGGAACTTCAATATTTCTACTTCCCACAATGAGTAGATTATCCAGACAGACAACAATAAGGAAACATTATAATTGAACTATTCCCTGGACCAAATGACCTCACAGGTATGTCCACAACATTCCAGCCACCAGAAGTGGAATATGCATTACTTTCAAATGCACAAACAACAATCTCCAGATACATTTTACATTAGGCAAAAAAATTTTCAAATTTAAGAAGAGTGAAATCATTATCAAGTATCCTTTCTGAGCACAATGGTATGAATCTACAAATCAATATGAGAAAGATTTTTTAAAATTTCCAAATAATGTGAAAATTAAAAGATGTGCTTCTGAATAATCAATGGGTAAATTAATGAATTAAAAGGGAAATTTGAAATTATCTTGAGACAAACAAAAATAAAAACACAACATACCAAAACTTATAGAATGCAGCAAAAAGTGGTTGTAAGATGGAAATTTATAGCAACAAATGTCTATATCAAATAAGAAAAAACCTAGGCCGGGCGCGGTGGCTCAAGCCTGTAATCCCAGCACTTTGGGAGGCCGAGACAGGCAGATCACGAGGTCAGGAGATCGAGACCATCCTGGCTAACACGGTGAAACCCCGTCTCTACTAAAAAAAAATACAAAAAACTAGCCGGGCGACTTGGCGGGCGCCTGTAGTCCCAGCTACTTGGGAGGCTGAGGCAGGAGAATGGCATAAACCCAGGAGGCGGGGCTTGCAGTGAGCTGAGATCCGGCCATTGCACTCCAGCCTGGGCGGCAGAGCAAGACTATGTCTCAAAAAAAAAAAAAAAAAGAAAAAGAAAAAAACCTCAAATAAACATCCTAATATTGCACCTCAAGATGCCAGAAAAAGAAAAATAAACTAAGCCCAGACTTAACAGCAGGAAGAAAATTATAAGATCAGACAAGAAAGAAATAAAATGGAGACTAGGAAAACAATGAAAAGTATCAACAAAGCAAAAATTGTTTTTTTAAAAAGATAAACAAAGTTGACAAACCTTTAGCTAGACTAGGAAAAAAAGAGAAGAGTCAAATAAATATAATCAGAAAGGAAAAGCAAGATATTACAACTGATACCACAGAAACACAAAGGATCTTAAATGACTTCTATGGACAATTATGTGCCAGCAAATTGTGTACAGTAAAAAAAATGGAAAAATTTCTGGAAACATACAAGCTACCAAGCCTGATTCATGAAGAAATAAAAAATTGGAAGAGACCAAGAATGAGTAAAAGAACTGAATTAGTAATAAAACATCTCCTGTCATAAAAAGCCCAGAAATTGGTGGCTTCACTGGTGAATTCTATCAAACATTTAAAGAAGTAATACCAATTCCTCTCAAAGTATTTCCCAAAATTGAAGAGAACAGACTATTTACAACTTTATTTTATAAGGCTACCATTACTCTTCTATGAAAGCCAGAGAATGACAATGTAAGGAAAGAGAATTACAGGCCAATATCCCCAATGAGCATAGATGCAAAATTCCCCAATAAAATATCATAATGTCAGTTCAGCAGCATGGTAAAAGGATGATTTACCATAATCTATTGGGATTTATCCCTGAAATGCAAGGATGGTTCAGCATATGAAAATCTATAAATGTGACACACCACATTAACAGAATGGAAAACAAAAAACAAATGATAGATTCTCATATCTCAATATGATTCAGTATATGCTCAATAGATTCAGTATATGCATTTCACAAAATTCAACATCCTTTCATGAATAAAAACCCTCAAAAATTAGGTATAAAAATCTCTCAATAGAGCATATGTCCAAACCACAGCTAACATTATACTCAATGTTGAAATTTGATTTTTTTTTCTCTAAGATCAAGCAAAAGAAAAGAATGTTCACTCTTGCCACTTCTATTTAATGTAGTACTGGAAGTCACACCATAGCAATAAGGCAAGATAAAGAAAAGTCACCCATATCAGAAAGGAAGAAGTTTAATAGTATCTGTTTAGAGATGACATTATCTTTCATATGGAAAATCCTAAAGACTCCACACAAAAAAACTGTTATAACTAATAAAAAATTCAGTAAAACTTCAGGATATAAAATCAACATACACAAATCAGTAGCTTTTCTATATGATAACAACAACCTATTTTACACAAAATATGTACTACTTAGAAGTAAATTTAACCAATAAAATGAATGATCTGTAAACCAAAAACTATAAAACATTGATAAAAGAAACTGAAGAAGACACAAATAAATAAAAAGATATTCCATGTCCATGGATTGGGAGAATAAATATTGTTAAAATGACCATATTACCCAAGTGTTCTATGGATTCAATGCAATAGCTACTAAAATTCTAATGATGCTTTTTACCTAAACAGAAAAAGCCATCCTAAATTTGTATGAGAACCAGAAAAGATGCTGAATAACCAAATAAATCTTAAGAGAAAGAACAAAACTAGAAGCATCACTCTACCTGATTTCAAAATCTACTGCAAAGGTGGAGTAATCAAAACAACATGAAACTGGCATAAAAACAGACTCATAGGCTGAAGGAAATATTAGACAGCCCAGGCATAAATTTAAGCACCTACGGTCAATTGGTTTATGACAAAAATGCCAAGAACACACAGGCAGAAAAGGACAGTCCCTTCAGGAAATGATGTTGGGAAAACTGGCTATCCTTATGCAGAAAAATAAAAATAGACACATCTCACACTACCTACAAAAATCAATTCAAAATGATCTTGTAGTTAAGTGTAAGACTCAAAACAGTAAAATTATTACAAGAAAACACAGGGGAAAGGCTTTATAACATTTTTTCTGGGCAACAATTTTTAGGATTGGAACATAAAAGTACATGCAACAATAGGACAAGTAGAATTACATCAAATGAAAAAGCTTCTGCACAGGCAAGGAAACAATTAACAGGGTGAAGAGACAACCTATGGAATGAAGGGAGAATGTTTACAAATGATTCGTCTGATAAGAAATGAATATTCAAAATGCATAAGAAACTCAAACAACTCAATAGCAAGAAAACAACCCAATTGAAGAATGGACAAAGAATATAAATACACGTTTATCAAAAGTGGACACAAAAATGACCAACAAATATATGAAGAAATGCTCAGCATCACTCACCATCAGGGAAATGTATTAATAAATCAAACCATGAGATGTCACTTCAAATATGTTAGAATGAATATTATCAAAAAGATGAGAGATAAATGTTGGTAAAGGTTTGGAGAAAAAGGAATTGCTGCACATTGTTGCTGGAAATGCAAATTAATACAGCCATTTCGGATAAAAGTACAGCTATTACTCAAAAAATCAAATATAGAACTACTATACAATCCAGCAATCCCAATACTGGGCATATATCCAAAGGAAATAAAATCAGTCTGTCAAAGAGATATCTGCACTTCGATGTTCGTTGCAGCATTATTCACAATAACCTACACATAGAATCAACCTAAGTGTCCATCAATGGATGTATGGATAAAGAAAATGTGGTGCATATACAAGATAGAATATTATTGATCCTTTAAGAAAAAGAAATTCTCTCATTTGTGAAAACATACATGAACCTGGAGGCCACTATTTTAAGTAAAATAACTAGGCACAGGGAGACAAAAGCCACATTATCTTACTTACATATGGACTCTTAAAAAGTAAGAATCATAGAAGCAGAGAGTAGAATGGTGGTTATCAGAGGCTGTAGGGAAGGGAGAAACTGAGATTAGAGAGATGCTCATCAAAGAAAACAAAATTTCAGTTAGAATATATAAATTTGAGAAAACTATTCTAGAAAATGATAATTATAATTAATAACAATTTATTTTATACTAAAAAATTGTTAATAGATTAGATTTATTCTCACCACACACAAAAAATGATGAGTATCTGAGATAATGCATATGTTAGTTATCTTGGTGTAGCCATTCCACAAGGCATATATATTTTAAAAAATTACATTCTATATTATATTTTTGTGTTTCTGTGTGTATATGTTCATGTGTATATACATATATATATATATACAGTTTTTATTTGGCAATTAAAATAACTAATTAAATTTAAAAATAAAAATCAAGAAGTTAAGAAAATTGAGTAATTCAACTTCTGAGAACTCTGTCTCCAAGGAAGAAACAATCAGTCATACGTGCGAATACATATAAATGACATGTTCAGCACAACAGTCTTCATAATAGCTAAAATCAGAAAACTTTAAACAGTCAATTCTGGGCATTGACTACAATGTAAATGTGAGTCTCACAATTGTAGCTACTGGGAAGCCTCAGCTCTGAGGGGCCACTGTAGAGAGGGTCAGCTCACAGCTTTAAAGCAGACTCTTTCCTTTCCAGAGGTATCATCCTGGTGACTAACATCTGGGTCTAGAAATCCTTTATCTTTATCACCAGGCATGGTGTTCTGAACCCTTCCCTGATTCTATTTGTCTCCCCAAAGCCACTGGCACTCTCATCCTCCACCTCCATGTCCTTCAAGGTAAATTACTTGTTACTTCTGGTTTGGTCTGTATCCACATCTCAAAGAAGGATTTTGGAACTGGACTACCCAAAGTATAGTTTAGGGACCAGAAACATGTCCATCCTCTGGTTGCTGGTAGGAAATTAATATTCCTTGGCCTTGCCCAGACTTAGTGGGTCAGATTCCTAGGGGAATTGGAAGTGAAGGGGTAGATATTTGGTTTTTAACATGTCTTCAGAGAATTCTTATCCTCTCTGAAGTATACGTGTAGCTGCAGATAAATGCTGGAGGCATGTTTCACAGGGACAAAGCTTAAGTTTTGTCTGGAAAGAGTACATTATTCAGTCTTTTCAGAGCACCATTTATTACTAGATTTGGAGGCTGTGAAAGTCTCCTTCTAGAACCCAGCATCTCCACACAGAAACTGTGGCCACTGAACTGCGAAGACTGTGGCCACTAAAAGGCACTGATGACCACCTAATGGATGCAGCTTGGCTATCCTTGGGATCTCATTCTGTCTATGTCTCTCCATCTCATTTGTTATTTCTCCCTAACTCTACTCCCCTCCTCTACTGGCAAATTCCTACAAAAAGGAAACTCAAAAGCCCAGTGTGGCAAAGGTCATGGATGGACACTTCCCAAAAGAAGACATACAAACAGCCAACAAACATAAAAACAAGTTCAACATTACTAGTCATCAGAGTAATCAAAACCACAATGAAGAGAGGAGCCAAGATGGCTGACTAGATGCAGCCAGAAGGAACATCTTCCACCAAGAAATTGGGACATTGGGAAGACGGCAATCTTTGAGCAGATCTTCAGAAGGAAGGCATTGACAGTAGATGGAGGGAGGATGCAGATGCTGGGCTGAATGTTAAGGAAACTGTGATGCTGAAAAAGACTGCCAATCACCCAGACTCTTTCCTGGCCCCCAGTGACTCATAGGGAAGGGGTGAGTTGAACAGGTGAGGAGTGACCCACTCCCACCATGGGAGACCAGAATCCTAGCAGTGGGAAACCCCAAGACCCCCATGGACACTTGACATGGCAGGGACTTGGCAGAGACAGTAGCTACTTAGAGAGGTGGCAGGGGCAGAAATCCAGCCTATGTGGATCTGAGAGAGCTTGGTATGGGAACATCTATAGTGGAGCACAGCCAGGGGTGCTCATCCTCCAAGGCTAGTCATGCTCCTCTAGCAGACATTAGTCTTAAGGTGACTGTTAGACCTGGACAGAGCTGGATGGTCTTGTCCATGAGATGGGGCCAGTCCGGCCATGCCTGCTTGCAGCTCTGATGCCCAACCAGAGTGCTTCCCTGGTGCTCTCATCATAGCTCCTTCACTGGTAGGCTGCACCTGACCATTGGAGAGCTTCAGCAGACTGGTCCCCACCCACCTGCAATCTCCTTCTGCTACAGCATTCCTCCATCACTTTGATGGCTTCTGCTCACTTTGATCTTTTCACTGTTTTGCCAGCACTCATGGGCAGATTTTCCCTCCAATCTCCTGCCTATGTATTGATGTGCACACACCCTTCCACCCCACTGCTGCCATGTATACACACCCCAATGGCTCACCACTGCTGATTCATGGGTACCCTGTCAAACTGCCACCAATGGCACAAACAAGCACATGGATGTTGGAAGCCCTGCCCTTGCCATGCCACTACCACCACTGGTGCAAGTGTGTGCACAGAAGCCAGCAATCCTACTTTCACCAGCTCCCTACCCTTACCATGCCTCTGAATGCATGCAGGAATCCTGCCACCCTGATCTCCCCCAGTGCTGTATTCCAGCTGATACACATGCACCCTGCCACGCTGTTGCAGTTGCTGGCACACACAGGTGAGCATGGATCTTGTGTCATCCACCTCAACAAAGAGCTTTGGCCAGGACAATTCACTAGACCATTTGGCCAACAGACTGGGAACACCTCAGCCCCTCCAGCACAGCAGTTTTCTAACCTCAAGGGGTTAGAAAGGTGTATGCAGCCCAGGAAAAGAAACCAGTGACTGAACCCACCTTATAACACAATCAAAACCCCAATGGTGTCAAAAAAGATAAGAGAAAAGCACCACATCTAAAGGACAGCAACTTCAAAGACTGAAGGAACATCAGCCCACAGAGAAGATAAAGAACCAGTGCAACAACTCTGGCCACTCAAAAGGCCAGAATGTCTTATTAATTCCAAAGGACTGTGCTTGTTCCCCAGTGATGGTTCTTAACCAGCCTGAAATGGCTGAAATGACACACTTGGAATTCAGAATATGGATAGGAATGAAAACCATCAAGATTCAGGAGAAAGTGGAAACCTAATCAAGCAATCTAAGGAATACAATAAAATGATCCAGAAGCTGAAAGGCCAAATGGCCAGTTTAAGAAAGAACAAAACTGATCTAATAGAGCTGAAAAACTCACTTCAAGAACTTCATAATACAATCACAGCTATTAACAGCAGAATAGACCAAACTGATGAAAGAATATTGGAACTTGAAGACTGATTCTCCAAATTAAATCAAGTACACAAAAATAAAGAAAGGAGAATAAAAAAGAATGAGTAAAACCTCTGAGGAATATGGGATTATATAGAGACCAAATTTAAGACTCATTGGTATCCACGAAAGAGAGGAAGAGAAAAGAAGCAAATTAAAACACATATTTCAGGATGTCATCCATGAAAAATTTTCCAACTTCACAAGAGAGACCAACATTCAAATCCAGGAAATGCAGAGAACCCTTGCAAGATACTATACAAGATGACTGTATCGAAGACACATAGTCATCAGATTCTCCAAGGTCAAAGTGAAAGAAAAAAGTGTTAAAAGCAACCCTTGTGAGATACTATACGAGACAATTCAACAAGAAGACATAGCTATCCTAAATATGTATGCACCCAACACAGGAGCACCCAAATTCATAAAACAAGAGAGAAGGGGCAGGTCACCTACAAAGAACACTTCATCAGGCTAACAGTGGACCATTCAGCAGAAACCCTACCAGCCAGAAGAGATGGGGGCCTATATTCAGCACTTAAAAAAAAAGACTTCAACCAAGAATTTCATATTCAGCCAAACAAAGCTTCATAAATGAAAGAGAAACAAGATCCTTTTCAGAAGAGCAAATGCTAAGGGAATTCATTACCACTAGATGTGCCTTACAAGAGTTCCTTAAGATAGTGCTAAATATGGAAAGGAAAGACCATTACCAGACAGCACAACAACACACCTAAGTACATAGGCCATTGACACTATAAAGCAAATACACAATCATGTCTGCGTGATAAATAGCTAACAACATAATTACAGGATCGTATCCACACATATAAATATTAACCTTGAATGTCAACGGGCTAAATGTCCCAATTAAAAGGTACAGAGTAGCAAATTGGATAAAAAAGCAATACCCAATGTCATGCTGTCTTCTAGAGACCTATCTCACATGTAACAACACCAATAGGCTGAAAGTAAAGTGTTGGAGAAAAATCTATCAAGCAAACAGAAATCAGAAGAAAGGAGGTGTTACTAGTCTAATTTCAGACAAAACAGACTTTAAAGCAGCAACATTCAGGAAAAAAGAAGGGCATTACATCATGTTAAAGGGTTAAATTCAACAAGAGGACCTAACTGTCCTAAATATATATGCGCCCAACACAGGAGCACACAAATTCATAAGACAAGTTATTAGAGACATACAAAAAGACTTACATAACCACACAATGATAGTGGGAGACTTCAAAACCCATTTGACAGTATGATACAGATCATTAAGGCAGAAAACTAATAAAGATATTTGGGACCTGAACTCAACTGTCAACCAAATAGACCTACCAGGTATCTACAGAACTCTCCATCCCAAAAAACCGAACATAAATTTTTCTCATCTGCACATGGATATACTCTAAAATTGACCACACAATCAGCCATAAAACAATTCACAACATATTGAAAAAACCAAAATCATGCCAACAACACTCTCAGACCACAGTGCAATAAAAATAGAAATCAGTACTAAGAACATCACTCAAAACCATACAATTAGACAAAAATTAAACAACCTAGTCCTGAATGACTTTTGGGTAAACAATGAAATTAAGGCAGAAATCAAGAAATTCTTTGAAACTAGTGAGAACAAATATACGACATACTAGCATCTCTGGGACACAGTTAAAGCAGTGTTAAGAGGAAAGTTTACAGCACTAAACATCCCAATCAAAAAGTTAGAAAAATTTCAAATTCACAAGCTAGCATCACACCTAGAGGAACTAGAAAAACAAGAGCAAACCAGTCCCAAAGCTCGCAGAAAACAAAAAATAACCAAAATCAGAGCTAAACTGAATAAAATTGAGATGTGAATTACAAAATCAGAAATGACAAAGAGGACATTACCTACAACTCCATAAGAATACAAAAAGCCCTCAGAGACTACTACAAACACCTCTATGTACACAAACTAGAAAACCTAGAGGAATTGAAAAAATTTCTGGAAACCTACAACCTCCCAATATCAAACCAGGAAGAAATTGAATTCCTGAACAGACCAATAACAAGCTCCAAACTTGAGACAGTAATAAAAAGCCTACTGTTTGGATGAACGGAGGCAAGATGGTGCAGTTCCGGGTTCTTCACCCATCAACTTTCCCGTGCCCGGGAAAGACACAGGTCGACTGTGCAGGTGCAACCCGACCTCCGACGGAGAAAATCTGGAACCCGCCAAGCCGCGCCTACCGCCCGGCCCCCGACCCGCCTATGTCCCGCCCACTGCCCGCCCACTCCCAGGCCCAGGACATAAAAGCCGCTCCCGCGGGCGCACTGCTGGCACTTCCTCAGCCCCCACTCCTGTTGGGAGTGCAGGAACTCCGCTGGAGAGCTCCACCGGGCGAATCTCTCGGCCTCCTTTGCCAGAGGCCGACAGACCTCACCCTCCACACCTTCTTCCCTGAAGCTAGGTGACCAAAAAAATAAATTTGCAGTTTTGCTCCTAGCCTTGCCTACTGGCTGGTCCTTTAATACTCGCCCTGGTGAGCCTGGAAAGCAGTTTCCTGGAAAGCAAATCAGTTTCCTGGAAAGCAAATCAGTTTCCTGGAAAGCAAATCAGTTTCCTGGAAAGCAAATCACCTACCAATGAGGAAAAGCCTAGGACCAAACAGATTCACAGCTGAATTCTACCGGATATATAAAGAACAGCTGGTACCATTTCCACTGAAACTATTCCAAAACATTGAAGAAGAGAGCCTCCTCCTTAACTCATTCTATGAGTCCAGCATCATTCTGATACTAAAACCTGGCAGAAACACAACAACAAAAAAAGAAAACTTCAGGCCAATATCTTCGACGAAAATAGATGCAGAAATCCTCAACAAAATACTAGTAAACCAAATCTGGCAGTATATCAAAAAGCTTGTCCATCACAGTTAAGTAGACTTTATCCCTGAGATGCAAGTTTGATTCAACATACACAAATTGGTGAATGTAATTCCTCACATAAGCAGAACAAAAAATATATAAACCCAAATGATTATCTCAATATATGCAAAAGAGGCTTTCAATAGAACTCGACATCCATTCATATTAAAAACTCTCAATAAAATAGGTGTTGAAGGAACATAACTTAAAATAATAAAAGCAATATATGACAAACCCACAGCCAACATCATACTAAATGGGCAAAAGCTGGAAGCATTCCCCTTGAAAACCAGCATAAGACAAGGATACCCTCTCCCTCACTCCTATTCAACATAGTATGGGAAGTTCTGGCCAGAGCAATCAGGCAAGAGAAAGAAATAAAGGGCATCCAAATAGGAAGAGAGGAAGGTAAACCATCTCTGTTTGCAGATGACATTCTTTTATATCTAGACAACCCCATAGTCCAAAATCTCCTTCAGCTAATAAACAACTTTAGCAAAACTTCAGGATATAAGATCAATGCACAAAAATCACTAGCATTTCTATACACCAACGAGAGCTAAGCCAAGAGTCAAATCAGGAACACAATCCCATTCACAATTGCCACAAAAAGAATAAAATACCTCAGAATATAGCAAAGATCTACATTGTAGATCTCTACAATGAGAACCACAAAAAAATTTTCAAAGAAATCAGAGATAACCCAAACAAAGGAAAAAATATTCCATGCTCATGAATAGGAAGAATCAATATTAATAAAAAGGCTGTACTGCCCTAAGTAATGTACAGATTCAATGCTATTCCCAACAAACTACCAAAGACATACTGGCATAGTACTGGCACAAGAACAGACACATAGTCCATTGGAACAGAATAGAGAGCCCAGAAATAGGGTCACTCACCTCCAATCATCTGATCTTCAGCAAAGCTGAAAAAAACAAGTAATGGAAAAAGAACCCCCATCCAATAAAAGGTGTTGTGATAAGTAGTTAGCCATATGCAGAAGATTGAGGCTGGACCCCTTCCTTACACCATATACAAAAATCAACTCAAGATGGATTAAAGACTTACATGTAAAACTCAAAACTATAAAAACCCTGAAAGACAACCTCTGCAATACCATTCTGGACATAGGAACTGGCAAAGATTTCATGATGAAGACACCAAAAGCATAGGTAACAAAAGCAAAAATTGACAAATAGGATCTAATTAAACTGAAGAGCTTCTGCGCAGCAAAAGAAACTATCACCAGAGTAAACACACAGCCTACAGAATGCGAGAAAAATTTTGCAAACTATGCTTTGGACAAGGGTCTAATAGCCGGCATCTACAAGGAGCTTAAACAAATTTACATGAAAAAATCACATAACCCCATTAAAAAGTGGGCAAAGGCCATGAACAGACACTTTTCTAAAGAAGATATACATGTAGCCAACAAGCATATGAAAAAATGCTCAACGTCACTAATCATTAGAGAAATGCAAATCAAAACTGCAATGAGATACCATCTCACACCAGTCAGAATGGCTATTACCAAAAAGTAAAAAAAAAAAAAAAAAAAAAAAAAAAACAGATGCCGGTAAGGTTGTAGAAAAAAGAGAGCACTTATACACTGCTGGTAGGGATGCAAATTAGTTCAGCCATTGTGGAAAACAATTTGGTGAGTTCTCAAAGAACTCAAAGCAGAATTACCATTCAACCCAGAAACCTTATTATCGGGTATGTAGACAAAGGAATATAAATCACACTACCATAAAGACATATGCACGTGTATGTTCATCACAACACTATTCACAATAGCAAAGACAGGGAATCAACCTAAATATCCATGAGCAGCAGACTGGATAAAGATAATATGGTACATACACAGTAAACAATACTAACCAGTCATAAAGAAAGAATAAGATCATGTCCTTGGTAGCAACATGGATGGAGCTGGAGGCCATTATCCTAAGCGAACTAACACAGAACAGAAAACCAAATCCTACATGTTCTCGCCTATAAGTGAGAACTGAGTACACATCAACACAAAGAAAGGAATAAGGGCCTACTCGAGGGTGGATGGCGGAAGGCCAGGGGAGAGTGAGGATAAAAAATACCTGTCAGGTACTGTGCTTATTACTTGAGTGATGAAACAGTCTGTACACCAAACTCCTTAACAGGCAAATTACATAGAAAACAAATCTGTCCATGTACCTCTGAACCTAAAATGAAAGTTAAAAAAGAAAACAAAATGAGATACCATCTCACACCGGTCAGAGTGGCTATGATTAATATTTAAAGGTCAAAAAACAACAGATGTTGGTGAGGCTGCGGAGAAAAGGGAATACTTACACACTGTTGGTGGGAATGTAAATTAGTTCAGCTGCTGTGGACAGCAATTGGCAATTTCTCAAAGAACTAAAAGTAGAATGACCATTTGACCCAGCAATCTCATTACTGGGTATATACCCAAAGGAAAATAAATCATTCTACCAAGAAGACACATACAGTCTTTGTTCATAGCAGCACTATTTACCATAGCAAAGACATGGAATCAACCAAATTGCCCATCAACAGTGTATTTGATAAAGAAAAAGTGGTACATATACACCATGGAATACTACACAGCCATAAAAAAGGACCAAAATTATATCCCTTGCAGGAACATGGATGAAACTGGTGGCCATTATGCTAAGTGAATTAATACAGAAACAGAAAACTAAATATGGTATATTCTCACTTATAGGTGGAAGCTAAAGATAAATACTACAAATTAGTAGGATGGGGTGGGAGGGGGCAAGGGTTGAAAAATTAACTATTGGGTACTATGCTCACTACCTGGGTGACAGGGTCAATCATACTTCAAACCTCATCATCACACGATATACCCATATAACAAACCTGCACATGTACCCTCCTGAATCTAAAATACAATGTTAAATTACAAAAAAAAGGTGGCGGGGCGGGGGAGGGCAATGTGTATTAGTAACCACTCATCTTTTTCTTTTTCTTTTTTTTTCTTTTTTCAGACAGGGTCTCACTCTGTTGCCCAGGCTGGGGTGCTCTGGTGTGATGATCATGGCTCACTGCAGCCTCCATCTCCATTTCTTGGGGTCTGGAGATCCTCCCACCTCAGCCTCCCAAATAGCTGGGACTACAGGCACACACCAGCATGCCAGCTAATTTTTGTCTATTTTGTAGAAATGGGTTTTTTGATGTTGTCCATACTGGTCTCGAGCTCCTGAGCTCAAGCGACCCTCCCTGGTCCTAAAGTGCTGGAATTAGAGGCGTGAGCCACTGCATGCAACCACCATTCATCTTCCAAGCACCTTTGTGGGGGTCATTTTCATAACCAGCTCAGACCCCAGGCCAGTAGATGGTGGCACATCTCTGGGCTGTGAGGCTGCCTTAAGGGAGGTACAGACTGTTTGGCTGAGGGCTCCTGGCTCTAGATTCCCTCAAGCGCCCATCCTGGCACCATCCTCCACAGAACTTGTTCTGTTCCAGAACACCATGGGTTGGGGCTGCCCTGCTAATGCCAGCCCTCTCCCTGTCAACGTTCAGCACAGAGGCCCAGGATGAAGACTCAAAGCTCCTGCCATCAAAGAATCAGGTTTCTTGTGAAGAAAGAGCCTGGTGTCCCATGAGAGCCAGGCAGTGGGACAGAGCCTCAGGGGATGTTGGGGTGAGAGCTTACACATTAGGGAGCAGCCAATTACATCATCCTCAGTAAGTGCAGTATGCCTTGAGGGTTGTTTTACCAATATCCCTGTAATACAATTAACACTTTAATTTCATAATTATCAGATCATTCCTTTAAAAAGTTATATTCTATGCACAGCAATGTGAATATATGTAAACAATAGTGAACTGTATACTTAAAATTGTTAAGATTATAAATGTTATGTTTATTTTGCCACAATTTAAACATACTTCACACTTTACATTAGGTAAAGAACTTTACAGGCAACTATTGAAGCAGACTAGTTAACTGTATCTGTCAACCCTGCTGTATCCTTTGTAACGCATAGGCTTCCGTAAGCCAGCTTCCGGGAGACATATGAAACCCTCCCAACATCATTGTGGAAATGCCATATTCCCTGTAACACTGTCATTTGTTCTGTTGTATACTCCAAGCCCACAGTGGTATTTGTATGCAGGTTCATCACTATCATGGTTTCTTGATGGATTTTTTTCTTTTATGATCATATAACCTGCATTTGCATTGCTGTGCATGCTCTCAGCCTGAGATCAAATCATGTACCAAGTCACTACTGCAATAAGAAGATTCTTTTCCTTGCTCTTTGACTAGTGATGTATGTGAGAGAATTGGACAAAGGCCTTTAAATGTGAACTACAGATTCCTATACTTGGCCATGATAGTCTTGTTGGGGAGCGGGGGTAAGTTTGTTCACTGTTTCCACAATGGGGAGAAATCTGACTTGGACAAATAATGATTGTGTGACTCAGAAAGAAAAATAGACTCAATATGAAGATCAAGGAGATTCAGAGTACATGGTGCAGATGGGTAGGGTGCTCCAGGTGGGTGAGGAGAGTGCGAGGGAGGACCCAGGTGAGGCTCTGGAGAGAGCATGGGGAGGAAGTCAGACTGTGCCTGTCTCCAGGGCCCCTGCCCGCCCTCCCTCTGAGCCTTTCTGCAGGAATTTCCTGTTCCTTGGCCTCCTTCATCTGTGCTCCCCTCTGGAGAGATACGCAGGTGCATTGAGTCATCCCAGTGGTGAGAATATCTCCCAGAGTCTGCACTTTGTTGTCAGCCTCGGTGGCAGTGCTGAGCCCTGCCTTCATTCCTTCCCCAAGCTGTGATCCAAGCCTGGACACTGGGGAGAAATGTCAAATGTGCAAGGTCCAGATGTACCCTCAGCAGAGATAAGGAAAGGAACGGCCAGTGCAGAACAATTGTCAATCTAAGCATACAGCTTTGCAATTATCACAGCACTTTGACTGCATGAGGACAATTTGTCCAGTAAGTAATAAGCCTCTGGCGGCTGGATGGATGATGCTATACCCATCTGAGGAGTGGACAAGTGAGGCCCAGAAAGCTCAGGGAAGGGCGAAGGTGCAGAATCAGCTCCTGGTACAGCTGGACTGGGTCTCAGGTCTCCAAGTCTAGGACCACCCCTCCAACTCCCTGCATCTCTCGAAGAACCTAGGTGAATTCATTAAGTTCTGCCAGCTGCTGAAAGGGACAACAAGGATCTCAGGGGGTGGAAGCGTGAAATGTCATTTGTCATCCATGACTCAGGTCTGAGAGGGTCAGCCAGAGGGTGAGGACTGTGTTGCAGGCAACTCTGCTGAGACCCACTCCTGTGAGTACCATCCATAGACTCCGAGTCCCACCTGGATGCTCCCTCCATCCTGCAGGCCTGGGAAGGAAGGGTATGCACCAACTCCTGGGAGTATCCTTGGCTTGGGCATCTCATCCTTCACGGCCGCCACATCCAAGGTCAGAGCTCAGCACAGGTCATATCTATGTCTAGCTATGCTCAGGAGAAAGTGACCTGGTGCTGAATGCATGGCATTGTTTCTGTCCCCAGCCCCCTCCTCTATTGCTGACTTCCAGCAGTGTGGGGTTCTTGGGACCATCCCCCAACTTTGCCAAACTTGTATCTCCAGTGGCTGAATCCAACTGCAAGTACCTGTACTAATTGTTTCCAAGTTCTTTGTCAGGAGGTTGCTCTGCCAGTGCAGCAGGTCCTAAGTTTTAAAGCAGCCATGAAGGATGCCCAAGAGCAGTTTTCACTGTCAGCCCCAGAGCCCTAGAGCATCAGGTTGCTGATACTCAGGCAGGTGCTGTGGAGCCTTCCTATGAGTCCCCGTGCAGCCGTGCCTTCTGTTCACTCAGCGCTTTTGCTTCCGGCAGCTCCTCCTTTTAGTCCTTGACGCATCTGGTTTTGCTTCCCCACCCCACTGGCATGTCCAGGGATCATCTTCCACTCACACCCCTTGCCCTTCTGTTCTTATTTCAGGGTCTGACCCTGGGACACCCAAGGAAGTGGGTGTTGTGATTTGCAAGATGATGATGAAAATACCTTCTATTTGATTTTGTAGGATACTACCTGATTGCCTTTTTATAATTCTTTTCTTTATGGACAGATGAAAATGAAAAAGGGCCTTTGGCTTTGGGACATCTAATGATGCCAGTTTCTCCCAAAGTCCCTCTCCAGAAACACTGGTCTGGTGTGAAGCAGGAGATGGAAAAAGATTTTCTCCCTTCTTTCTCCAGGGAAGCAATTGACACAAAATGACCTTTTGCACTAAACAAGAGCACAGCTGAAAAAGTTATGAGTTTTAAGTAGAGCCACGGCCTCTCTGATGCTTTTGCATCAGCCAGCAGTTATATCACCCTCGACTGTGTCTTCTCCCGGGTCCATGGGATTCCTGGAGCTGGGCTGCAATCCGGGCAGCTTGCACAACATCTATTATGGAGGCTAAGAATACTTTAGAAATTCCCCAGGTCTATTTTCGGGTTCATTACAGGTAATGTGCTCAGAGTTCAATCTTTACATTTTCTCTCTCAGAATAGTCTTTGGCTAATGACTTTATTAAAGCAGTACATTCCCTCATGGATTGTGATTAGTTTTCTAATGGTTGTTGCAATTATATACACACACACACACACATACGTTCACACACTCTACCTAACACTCCCTATCCCTAAATTGCACTCCACCAAAATTAAGATGGGTTGGATATGTGTGTGTGTGTGTGTGTGTGTGTGTGTGTATATATTATTTATTTATTTATTTATTTATTTATTTATTTATTTATTTTTGAGATGGAGTCTCACTCTGTTGCCTAGGCTGGAGTGCAGTGGCGCGATCTGAGTTCACTGCTAACTCCGCCTCCCGGGTTCACACCATTCTCCTGCCTCAGCCTCCCGAGTAGCTGGGACTACAGGCACCCACCCCCATCCCCAGCTAATTTTTTGTATTTTTAGTAGAGACGGGGTGTTACCATGTTAGCCAGGATGGTCTCGATCTCCTGACCTTGTGATCCACCTGCCTCGGACATACATATTTTTCACTGACCAATATCAATTTCAGGAGCAGAGAATTAATAGTCATAGAAATAACAAATGATAAAAGGAAACTTTGGCTTCCAGAATAAACTGGCTGTGACATGGAGGAAGTTCCCTGTATTTAAAATCACTCTTCTGACTGGTAGTTTGGTGTCTATGACTTGGTGGGCCCTGGAGTCTGGACTCCTGGATTCCACTCCTTGCTTTCCCATTAACTTCCTGTGCAATCCTGATCACATACCATATCTCTTGAAATCTTTGTCTCTTCATTTTGCAAATTAGCAGGGGTTGGGCTATGTCATCTGTCTTTTTGACTGTTGAATCCTAGACTGTCTTCGTTCATTCAGGCTGCTATAAGAAAATATCACAGACTGGGTAGCTTCTAAACAGCAGAAATTGTTTCTCACAGTTCTCGAGGCTGGGAAGTCCAAGTGCAAGATGCAGTGTCTCGTGCAGGCAGAGAGAAAAAAAAATGTGTCTGCCTGTGTTTGTGTATGAGTGCCTGTGAATGTGTGTGTGCCTGTGTGTGTGAGTGCCTGTGTGTTTATGGGTACATGTACCTGTGTGTATGTATGTGTGTGCCTGTGTTTGTGTATGAGTGCCTGTGAATGTGTGTGTGCCAGTATGTATATGTGTGTGTGCCTGTGTGTTTATGGGTACATGTGCCTGGGTGTGTGTGTGTGTGTAGTATGTGCCTGTGTTTGGGTATGTGTGAGTGCCTTTGTGCATATGGCTGCAGATGCCTGTGTGTGTGTGCCTGTATTTGTGTGCCTGCGTTTGTGTATGTGTGAGTGCCTGTGTGCATATGGGTACCTGTGCCTCTGTGTGTGTGTGTGCCTGTGTTTGTGTGTGTGTGTGAGTGCCTGTGTATATGGCTACATGTGCCTGTGTGTGCCTGTATTTGTGTATATGTGAGTGCCTGTGTTTATGTATGTGTGCACACCTGTGTTTGTGTATGTGTGTGCACATGGGTACATGTACCTATTTATGTGTGTGTGTGCCTGTGTTTGTGTGTGTGAGTGCCTGTGTGAGTGTGCCTGTGTTTGTGTATGTGCGAGTGCCTGTGTGTGCGTGCTTGTGTGTACATGTATGAGTGTCTGTGTACATATGGGTGCATGTGCCTGTGTGTGTATGTCTGTATTTGTGTATGTGTGAGTGTGTGCCTGTTTGTGTATGTGTGTGTGCATATGGGTACCTGTACCTATGTGTGTGTGCCTATACTTGTGTGTATGAGTACCTATACATGTGTGTGCCTGTGTATATGTGAGTGCCTGTGTTTGTGTATGTGTGAGGGCTTATGTGTGTGTGTTCTTGTGTGTATATGTATGAGTGCCTGTGTGCATATGGGTGCATGTGCCTGTGTGTATGTGTGAGAGCCTGTGTTTATTGCGAGTGCCTGTGTGTGTATGATATTGATGTAGCAGGCCTGCAGAGTTCTTTTCATCTGGTTGCACCTCTCAAATACCTTTTTAGTTGAGGCAAATTCACAGCAATATGCCTAGCACACATTTACGTGTATACAATTGTTCTGTCTTCTGAAACCCACCTAAACCCCCGCTGGACCAAGAAGAATACATCGTGTGCATGGCTGGCTGGGGGTGGAGAACACGTCCCTTTATGCTGCTGCTTAGCACTGCTCGGAAGAAGGTTTACACTGCTAGCTGCCTTTCCTCTGGAACCATCTGGTTCTGACAGGTTCAGCATCACAGAGGGCAGCCCACTTCCTGAAAGCACACAGGTATACAATTCCTGCCAACCCCAGTAGGTATTAGAAACCACTTATCAACACTGTCTCAAGGCCTCGGAACACGACGAAGGCATAACTATGACTTGGAAGCTTTTTGTATTATTAAATGTTTCTTCTCTCCTTTTACCGTGCTCTGAAGTCCTCCACCCGCTTCCATCATAAATCAGAGAACAGTTCTGCTTTGCTGAAAATGATCAATAAAGTAGGATTCTTGAAATCATGGTCATTTCAAATTTGAAAAAAGCCCGAGGCTTCTGAGAAAACACATTTTTGTTGTTTGATTTACCCTCATAAATGTAAATTAGTTTGGTCATTTTCTAGGTGATTTGTATTTTTAACTTTTAAATAAATAACATGGAATTACTTCTGTGTATGGGTCCATGTGCCTGTGCGCATGTGTGTGCGCCTGTGTGAGTGCCTGCGTGCGTGCATGTGGGTGCATGTGCCTGCGCACGTGTGTGTGTGCCTGTGAGTGCCTGCGTGCGTGCGGGCACGTGTGCTTGTGCGCATGTGTGTGCGCCTGTGTAAGTGCCTGCGTGCATGCGTGTGGGTGTGCGTGTGTGTGCGCCTGTGTGAGTGCCTGCGTGTGGGTGTGTGCCTGTGCACGTGCGTGTGTGCCTGTGTGAGTGCCTGCGTGGGTGTGTGCACGCCTGTGTGAGTTCCTGCGTGCGTGCGGGTGCGCGTGCCTGCGTGTGTGTGTGGCTGTGTGCGTGTGTGTGCTTGTGTGAGTGCCTCCGTGTGTGTGGGTGCATGTGCCTGTATGTGTGAGTGCCTGTGTGTGCATGATGTCGATGTGGCAGGCCTATAGAGTAGGCCCTTGCACATATACAAACACAAGCACACACACATAGACATATACACACGCATACACGTAGGGGCACATGTACCTATACATAGAAGTGATTTCATGAAGTCATTCCAGAAGTAAATCCATGTTCCTTAACACGGAAGTGTTATCCACCCACAGCTGACTGACCCTGGAAATGGGACTAAGAACAGACACATTCATGGCTCAGAGACCAGACGTTTGCCTAGTAAAGCAACTTTGGGGGTTTAAATTCCATGAGGGTCTGGAGAAAGGGTGAGCTTAAGCTAAAATGTCCCAGAGAGCAGAAAACAACTTCTCTCAATTCATATGGCCAGGAGTCAAGAAGAGGTAGTAGTTAATAAAAAGGAAAAAAAAAAAGCCAGGTCACATTTGAGGAGCTCTTGGCATGGGCTAGGTGTTGCTAATGTTCTCACTGCTACCCCAAAGCCATGAAGCAGGTAGTTGTTAGTCTATGGATGGGGAAACTGAGGCATGGAGCTAAGTGACTTGTCTGGGGGCACAGCCCATACATGATTCGGCCACATTTGAACGTCCAGCCCAGGGCAGGAGCATATGTTCTTGACCACAACTTCTCGGCAGGTCAAGAGCAAGGACCTGAGAGAGAATTGCCTTAAATCCTCGCTCTGCCCTTCTCTTGCTATTATTTAAATGCTCCAAGCATCAGATTCCTTGACTGTGAACTCCCAGAATAATTAGGGTTGTTGTGAAGATTAAATCAGATAATGTTTACGGATTGCCTGGCAGGGTTTGGAACAAAGTCCAAGTTGACTCAAAGGGCAGCTATTAAACATAAATGTGAAGTGTCTCATATGAGGCAATTGGTGGCTGGAGGGAGGCCAAATTCACCCACTTCAATCTCTCTTTTTCTCTGAAAATTGGGGCTGTGCAGAGGGAGGAATAGAAAATAAAATAAAAACAAGTGAAACACATAGCAGACATCCAAACACATTTAAAACATATTTATGTTAGCACTTTTTGTATTCATTTCAGATTTTTTTCTTTTACAAAACAGAAAAAGCATGGCTGATAACTTTAAAATCTCCTCTGTTATTTTTCCAGTCCTGATCCTCAATTTCTGTCCCTAGAGGCAGTCACTGTCAGGATTTGACATGTATCTTTCCAGTTTGTGATTCTTATACTTTTACCAAATATCCATATTTATGTAGAGAAAATATGGTATTGTCTTTTGCTTTTATGTTTTATACAAAAGCACATTTTACAGTTTATCTAAATATATCATATGGTACTTTCATCAGCTTCTGTTTTGTTTTTCAAAACACTCAACATTATGTTTTGTGATCTATCCCTGTTTGTGTAGCTGGAGCATTTATTCCTACTTAGATCCATATTTACATACTGATTGAATTCATTTGTCTCAAAACTGACTAAATTCCATCGTGTGCCTTTTCTGTATTTTACTTCTCCATTGTCTTACCCCTGGAAACTTACAGTGTTTCAAATTCTTTGCCTTTGCAAATAACTGAATCTCTCCATGTGCATATGTATCCAGGTTTTTTAGCACCTTCTCATCCTAGAAGTGAAATTGATGGGTTGAGAGTCTACACATTTTCCTCTTTGATCCTGCTAGTTGGTGCTTCCAAGCGGTTGTCGTCACACACTCTGAGCGGCAGCATGTGAGGCCGTCCTTCCCTGAGACCCTGGCACACCCCCGTGATTGGCCAGGTGATGGTTCCAGTTGGTCCGTTAACTGGAACCTGTTGCTGTGATGGGATTTTGTAGATGTGACTAATGCTCGTAACCAGCTGACTTTATTTATAAAGGAAGTTTTCCTGCATAATCTGGGTGGGCCTGATCCAATTGGTTGAAAGTCATTTAGAAGCAGAGCCGAGGCTTCCCTGAACAGGAAGAAATCTGGCCTGTGGACAGCACTTCAGTTTGTGCCCCAAAGATCCAGGCTGCCCTTCATGACAGTTTGCCCATGACACATAGCTATATCTGTCTATCTAGTCTATCAATCATCTGTCTATCTCTTTATGTGTCCATCATCTATCCAATCTATTTTCTATCATCTATCTAATCTGTTATCTAATCTGTCATCTATCTATTATCTATCTTATCTCTCACTATCTATCATCTCTCTCTCTCTCTCTCTCTCTCTATCCATCCATCCATCCATCCATCCACTCATCTATCTACTTATCTCCTCATCTTGTTTCTCTGTGAAACCTACTCTCTCACCAGCCTCTTTATTTTAGGTAATTCGGTGGGTAGGGTACCATTTACTTCCCTATTATTGTAATAACTGTGCCTGGCTCATGGTGGCCGTGGAGGTTCAGGGCTTGTGGACTGCAGAGACCTGAGGGCTCTAAGGCCTGGCTTTGGGCCAGTCCATGATTCCAAGGTCATGGGCACATGGGCAAATGGGGCTTGGCAAGCCTCTTTCTTCCTTGAGGAAGCTGATCCCCGTCTTTGAACTATATGCTGGGAAAGTGACTGCAAAAAGTGTCTGGGAACCACAAACAACAAGTGGGAGTCCCATAGAGAAAGCAGGAATTAGCCTGCCTTACACCTTGCTGTGAAAAATTGGTCCTTCTAAGTAGATCTAAGTGAATTTAAGGGGCTTTTCTAACCATGCAGAGTAAACCAGTTGGCCACACATCTCAAAGGAGACCCTGCAGGAACTCCCACTGGTAGTGCCCAGACCCTACATTCTCATTCCCGAATTTAATTTCTGGGGAGAAACTTCTCCTATAGAACTGGCTATTTTAAACCAAGTTATAAGCCATCTCATTTTTGAGCACCAGAATCAGAGAGGAAAGGTGTTCCTCAGCCCACCTGGATGAGGAGGAATGAGTTGCCCAGGGCCACACAGCTGGACAGTGACACCATCTTGCTTTTATTTCTTTTATCCACTGCACCTGCCACCTCTCTCAAGTGTGTTTTCTCTAAGGTGGAGCAGACCTTCGGTGGCGACAGCAGCATGCGTTACGCGCCAGATTCTCTTTAAGCGCTTCATGCGTCTCAGCTCCCTGAACTCTTGGAGGGGGACTGTTCTCACCCTGCTTCGAAGCACGAAGAGATAAAGTCAAGAATGCCAACTAACGCACTCAAATTCACAAAGCCAGAAGCGGGGTGGAGCTGAGACATGAACCCCAAGTGAGAGGTTCAGCCCTTGGTTCTTACTCTTTGCACAAGATAACCCTCTAGAAAACGAGCCCACCAGTGAGGGGTGTGGGAGTGGGAGTGGATGGGTGGCCCTGAGGGCCTATCTCGCTCTGGACTGGAGAAGTCACTGGACAGTGGGACATGGACATTTTTCATTTCTCTCCAGACCCATTCTGACATCAGTGACTCTTAAATCTATCTATCCAATCCATCTTCAATCATCTATCCAAGGACACTTAAATTTAAGGACACTTAAGGATGCTTAAATCCAAGTGTCTTCCTTCCATCTGCAGCCAGAGAAGCAGTCCACTCTTGTGAATGCCTCCCAAATACATGGATTTTCTTCCCTGCCCCCTGTCTCTGAGGGAGGAATAACTGGGCGAATGCTCCCCCTCCACACGTACAGGCATCCACAGAGCCCAGGGTATCTCGCTTGGTCTCCTCTGGGGGCTTGCGGAGGGGACTGCAGACCAAAAGTTTCACATTTTCCCTGAGGAAGGCAACTAATAGGGAAATCTACTATTCACTAATTCAAAGTAGATGCTGAGAACAGAGATGGCAACCATGTGCTGCTTCTCAGAATGAAAAGAAAGATGGATTGAATTTCTGTGGGGAGAGCAGGTGTCTGTGATGGTTTCATAGACGTCTTTCACATCCCATTAGATCTTGCAGACTGACGAATAAGACAGAGGGGCCAATTCCTGCCCATGGCATGTTTCTATGTGAACTTGTTAGCTAGGAATGATTTTTACATTTTCAAGGCTTTAAAAAAAAAGAAAGAAAAGAAAAACAATATGCAACAGAGACTACGTGTCCCGCAAAACTGAAAATATCTACTATCTAGCCCTTTATAGAAAAAGTTTTCAGATCCCCTAACAAGATCATTTTTTCCAATAGGAGGGGCCCTCTTTCCTCCAAAGGCCTCTTTTAATCCTTGAGTTTCTGGCCATTCTCTCTGGTAGAGCCGTGGAGTCATCTTCCTTTTGCAGATGCTAACTCCTGTCCTTACCGCTTTCTCCTCTTCAGTGGTTACAGCCTCTGATCCACCGTGCTTCCAGTAGGACTTCAATATCAGCCTGATGGCTTCCTCCATAAAAGCCTGCACCCTTTGCTCCACTTAGCATAGATTTGCATCTTGATAATTTGCATTGCATGTTTGGACCTATGAGAAGTCTTGTGCTAAACCAGAGGGGCTCATAATTATGATGTTGGGGGTAATAAAGTTATTGTTTTTTGTAAGTTCTTGGATGATAATTCATTTAGGCAGGAAGCCGGTTAATGGGGATAGGCCTCCTATGGACAGAAATGTAGATGATATTAGTGGTATTAGGCTAGTTTGCGTTACATAGGAAGGGAGATTTGAATTGGGGAGAACTTTGTAAGTGGTTGATCATTTACATTTGTGATGATTTTCATGTTACTGACAGTATCTGGTTCTCTGCATGTGCTTTTAGCTCAAGGAAGGTGAATATAAACACTTGAATAGCAAGAGGCCCCTAAAACTGGCCTTTCTGGACTTAGCCATAGCAGATAACATTACAACACTGCCTGCTCCAAAGGAAACATATATGAACAGGAAAAAAAAAATCATTTCTTCCTCTATCTCAGCTGAAGCACAGTCGGTCAGGGAAACATCCCAGCAGGTTAGGAGGATGCTGGAGACAGCCGGAAGGCACACCGCTCAAGTGGCAGGTTCTGGGGAGATAGCTCACATGGCAGGTTCTGGGGAGGTCAAAGGTCCGGTTCTGAAATTGGAACCCAGAAAAGAGGGTCCAGCTGTCAGCACTCAGAGGGCAGCGACCATCGTGGCTTCATGAGTTCAAACTAAAAAGGTGCCTGCCTTGTGACCTCCATGGGAGCTGTGTTCCTGTTCCTACCTTGTTGGAGCTTTGCTTTCCTCATCTGTAAAATGGGGATAATCCCGCTTTCCTCTAGGGTTATAGGCAAGAGGACCTACAAAAAATCCCAGGTCAGTGCCTGGTACAGAGGTGGCCACTCCACCACCCCAACCCTGTCCATCTTCATCCCAGGAAACAGAGCCCACAAACTGTGACACTGTATTTGAATGTCCTGATTCACCATGTCACTTTTGACAGTAGCTGCACCAGACTAATAGTTTCCATTATTATGTAACAAATTTGTGAGTTGCTTTTCAGTTGCCATGGAGCCCCAGGTTGAAGGTCACATAGCCTGAGTGTGCCTAGATGAGCCACAGTTGCAAACATAGAGGAACCCTAAGTGCTCAAACTGAGGTGTGGGAACTGAATTAAGAAGAGGGCACTGCATAATAAGATCCAGGATCCAATCAGATTAAGCCCTGGCATCACCCCATGGCAGGACCCAATCAGATTGAACCCTGGCATCACCCCATGGCAGGATCCAATCCGATTGAGCCTTGGTGTCACCATGGCAGGATCCAGTCAGATCATGCCTCCCTGCATCACCTCATTGCAACATCCAATCTGATCACATCTCATTACCCAATGCTTATAAAATCCAACTCAGCCCCCAGCTCTAGGAGAGACTGCTTTGGGAATTATCCCAGGTGTTTTCTTTACTTATTAGAAGTAATAAAATCTCCTTGCTAACTCCTCCTTGGTTGTGGTCAGTAGATTTATACCTGCCAAGCAACAGAATCCACCTGTTGCGTGAGTAACAACCCCAGCTTCTCAGCTGCAAGAGGATGAGCATTCAACGGTAACTAATTTGGGAATCAATTTATTATCACTTGGAAGTCAAAGGAGTGGCTATTTATTTGCACTTACAATTCGCTAAGGAGGCACCATGAGAGGGGACCCGGAGGCATTAGGAAGGTGCTTTGCTGGGGGCTTCAGTGCCCTGAAGCTGAACCCCAGGGTCTGGAGCAAGGTGTGGGCTGGTACTGACCACTCAGTGAATGTGGAGTCTGGGACTGACCTGCCCTGGGGATAAAGCCACGCCCTTCCTGAAGTAAAGAAAAAGAGCTTTTCTAGCTACCAGACAATGATGAAATCTGTTTGGTAGGATAATATTGAGATACGTTTTCCCTCTCTGTGGCTCCCCCTTCCTCCTATTCAAGCAGGGAAACCAGTTCTGTATGCATAATGGGGGAAGGAGGAGAACGACAGAAAACAAAATGCCTCCTGAATTCCAGAGAGGTGAGGAAGTTCACGGGTATGACAAAACGTTTGGCCAAAATCACGGAGGACAGGGCACTCTCCCTTCGCCCATCCTTCCAGAACAGAAAGAACCAATTTTTTTCTCTTGGGAGGTAATGAGAGAGGAAGAGTGGTCTTTGGGCTCTGAAAGGAAACACATGTCTGGTTTCTAGGCAGCGTGTTTGGAGAAGAAGCAAGAGGAGATGCCTGCCTGATGTCTGTGCAACACAAAGACCCTTGAATCCCAGAGGTAGCCCCCAAAAGGCAGGGGCTAGGAAAATAAGCTGATTAGATCTGGAGGAAATAGAGACCCAAGATATTGTGGCAAAAGAGGCTGCCTCTCAATATCCACTCCCCTTTTTCCTTCAGCTACTGAACCATGATGCTTTGGGAGGTGGGTTGGGAGGAGAGACTAAACTCAGCCTCCCTTGCAGCTGGCTGTGACCATGTGACTGGGTTCTAACACAGTGGTTCTCAAAGTGTGGTGCCTGGGCCAGCAGAATGAGCATCCTCTGGGGACTTGTTAGAAATGCAAAGTTTGGCCTTTACCCCACACCTATTGAATCAGAAACTCTGAAGGTGGGTGGGGCACATTAACCTGTGCTTTACCAATTCCTCAGGTGATTCTGATGCTGTTGAAGGTTGAGAACTGGTCTAGCCCAAAAGTAAACAGAAATATGCAGTACTTTACAAAATCTCCTTAATGAGAACTAGACTCAGTAAGTGGGGGCATTTCTTTTATTCTTTTTCCCTTCCTGCTACTGGGAATATAGATATAATGGCTGGAACACCAGCAGTCACCTTGGATCATGAGGCAAACTTGGACATAAAAGCCATCTGCTAGGCTGGGCACAGCAGCTCATGTCTGTAATCCCAGCACTTTGGGAGGCCGAGGTGGACAGATCACTTGAGGTCAGGAGTTCCAGACCAACCTGGCCAATATGGTGAAACCCTGTCTCTACTAAAAATATAAAAATTAGCTGGGCACGGTGGCACATGCCTGTAATCACAGCTACTATGGAGGGTGAGGCGGGAGAATCACTTGAGCCTGGGAGGTGGAGGTTGCAGTGAGCTGAGATCCTGCCACTGCACTCCAGCCTGAGTGACAGAGTGAGACTCCGTCTCAAAAAACAAAAACAAACAGCCATTTACTGATGGTGAGATGGTAAGATAGGAGAAGCCTAAATCTCTGATGACTAATGGGTGGTCATGGCCTTACTTATGTAGATATTTCTTTTTATGCTTGAGATGGTGGACAAAGACTACTACTGGTTATACTTGAATGCATTACAACAAATTCCAGTTTTGTAACCATGAGAAGTCCAGTCCCTGGCAAGGATGCTAGATGGTGGCTTGCAGTTTGGGAATGGCAGGGAGTGGTGGTAATCCCACTGTTCTGTGTGGCTGCTGGTGGTGGGAGCCCCTGTGGAGCCAGGCTGACAGCAGGGCTGTTACAGGAGGAAGGAGAAAGCAGAGACTGACAATTCGGTCTAATTTGCAGCAATAGAAAAATTACTCCAAAAGGGCACTTCATTTTCCCAATTCACGGCATACTAGTTAAAATGATGCACGGGCCGCGCATTGGTGTGCTGATTAGTGAGGGTGCTTGAAGTGTGGGTTCTGGATTCAGGGCAGAAAAGCCCAGAGAAGAGCCATCTGATTAACAAGCTGACTCTGTTAGGTACAACCAGCGATTTACATAATCAGGTGATTAAGAATACATTACATGCACGCACACACACACACACACATATAGAGAGAGAGGCGTTGTAGGGGAGGCCTCTTACAATTCCACCCACTAAGGTCATTTTCCCTCTGAGCAGGCTAAGTGCAGACCCCAGCTCTGCTGCAGGGTGCGGTGTAACAATTTCTCTCATCAGGGGAGCAAAGAGAACCTTGTTACCACTGTCTTGCAAAGGGCAGTCCTGACGGAGCAGACCAGGCTGGACCTGTTATCTGACCACACTGCCTCCCCGCTCCCATTTCCTAATGAACCCCAAGTGTTCTGTATGATGTTTTGGTAGAATTGATTAAAAAATGCTTGAGGAGATGCCGATAGGAAAATGCATCGCTGATGGTGACACTAATAATTCCCCTCATTTCCTCTGCGACTGCCTTAGATTCGGTAGGAGCAGTGAGACCCCGAGGTGGCAGGGCAGGGGACAGAGGAGACAGGAGGCTTCTCATAGAAAGCTCTCTCTTCTGAACATTTACAGGGAGCAAGAGAAAAGGCTTTCTTCATCAATACACTGGCAGGCCCATCCATGCGGAGGTTGTTCTCAGTTACGCCTTCTCTGTCATCTCCGTTTGTCTTGACTTTGCAATTCCTTCTAGAAATCTTAGCATAGTGCAATAGTGTACCAATTAAGATCCGTGTCTAAAAGCAGGCAGCATCTCAGCCCAGCACTCCATAGCAGAGTACAGCAGGGTGCGTGTGGCGCTGAGTGACAAGAGCTTACTTAGTTAGCTCAGAGATCCTGCGGGAGCCATCAATCATCAGAGCAGCCCAGAGTTATTGGGCATCTACGATGTTGTTAGGCAGGAAGCAATGCACTATTGTACACATAGTCATGAGAATAATAGTAATTTATGTGCATGCCTCTGTTAGTTTTCTAAGGCTGCTGTAATGAAGTACAGCAAACGGGATGGCATACAACAACTGAAATTTATTCTCTCACCGTTCTGGAGGCCAGAACTTTGAAATCAAGTTGTCAGCAGGGCTGTCCTCCCTCTGAGGCTCTAGGGCAGGATCCTTGCCTGCCTCTTCCTAGCAAGGGGTTTGTCTGCAACCCTGTGATTCCCTGTCTTGTGCATGTGACACTGCAATCTCTGCCTCTGCCACCGCGTAGCGCTCTCCCTGTGGCTCTGTCCAAATCTCCCTCCTACAGGGACACCAGTCATTGGATTAGCAGCCACCTAATGACCTCATCTTAATCCACTGGTATCTGCAAAGACCCTATTTCCAAAGAAGGTCACATTCATGGGTCCTGAGGGTTAGGACTTCAGCATATCTTTTGGGGGAACAAAATTCAACCTGCAACAATGTCTCTTTATTCTTTGCAAAGAATTTTCACATAAATCATTGCCACATTTGATATTCAACACAGCAGAGCAGAAACGGCTGGTGTCACCACAGGAGGGGAAACTGAGGCACAGAGGACTTGGATTCCCGCCCTTCTGGCCTCTGGGCAGCCAAGCCCTCCACAGGAGGGGAAACTGAGGCACAGAGGACTTGGATTCCCGCCCCTCCGGCCTCCAGACAGTCAAGCCCTCCACAGGGGGGAAACTGAGGCACAGAGGACTTGGATTCCTGCCCTTCTGGCCTCCGGACAGCCAAGCCCTCCACAGGGTGGAAACTGAGGCACAGAGGACTTGGATTCCTGCCCTTCCGGCCTCCGGACAGTCAAGCCCTACAGTGTGCTCTCCCCTTCCTGTGTCAGCCCCTCTGAGCTGATGGTGAATTGATCCAGTCAGCACCATCGTAGTCGTAAAAATATCAACCCTAACATGGGCCACCTTGCACCCCACCATGATTCTGAGCTCTTTTCAAGTACCAGGTGCTGTTCCAGGCATCTCTGCATGCACTGATTTATCTAGTCTCAACAACCCAATGAGCCGGCACTTCAACTCTCCCCCACTTCACAGGTGAGGAAATGGAAGATTTGCAGGAAGTGTACTGAACTAGCTCCAGAATTGGTAGCTACTAAGTATGGAGTCAGGGAGGGGAGCCGGGGATGGAGCCCAGGCCGATGGAACCCTAAAGCTCATGCCCTGACCCACTGCAATATCTGACCCTAATATCCCTCAAATATTGGAACTCAACTTAGAAAAAGCAAATGCATACACTAAATATCTCAGGAAATCTCCTTTAAAAAAATAGCTTTATTGAAATATAGTTCAAACACCATACGATGCACACATTTAAAGCATACTAACCAGTACACTCTCACTTTATCTGGTTTCAAAACATCTCCCTCATGCCAAAAGGAGACTCTAATCCCATTAGCAGGCACTCCCACCCCGCTCTCCTCCCAGCCCCTGGGAACCACTAATCTGCTTTCTGTCTCTATGGACTTACTTATTCTGGATATTTTATTTAAAGGGAATCATACAATATGTGGCGCTTTGTGCCTGGCTTCTTTCATCATATTTTCAAGGTTTGTCCACGTGGTAGCATGGATTGGTCCTTCCTTCCTTTTAATGGTCTGACAATATTCTATTGTATGGATAGACCACATTTTGTGCATTCCTTTCTCAATCGATGGACATTAGGGTTCTTCCCACTTTTTGGCTATTATGAGTAATGCTGCTGCAAACATTTAGGTACAAGTCTCTGTGTAGATGTAGGTTTCATTTCTCTTGGGTTGACACCTAGGGGCGGCATTATGAAAGGTCATTTTTAAAAGTAGGTCATTACGTAGACTTTTCCCCAAGGTGAATTATCTTTCTTTAACTCTGGTGAACTGACAAAGTTAGAATAATCCCGTGGATTTATGAATCTCCTTTCTCCACAGTGGCCCAGCACTTTTCTCCATGCTATGAAATCCACTTCTCTGGTCATTCCAGACAGCAAGGGAGGCTCCAGCAGGGCTTTGCCTGGGTCAGGGGCTGGGAAGCGTGGCCATGCTGGCCACCAGGCAGGCCTCCTGTCCTGGGCCCCTGTTTCCCAGAGCACGCTCCACTTATAGGCATGTGGAGGCATCGTCCTCTGTCTTCTGTGAATCCTGCTCCTTGTGGCTCTGAGAACTCTGTGTTCTGAGCTGCAAATGTTCTTGGACGGTGTCTCATTAATTATAGCTTATCAGCTGCCTTGCGAGTTGCATCTTAATGAGTGACCCTCATCGCTGACCCTTTATTAGCACAGGAGTTCTCTGTTGGGTCCTGAGTCTCTTCCGATTTTTTTTTTTTTTTATACTTTAAGTTCTAGGGTACATGTGCATAATGTGCAGGTTTGTTACATATGTATATTTGTGCCATGTTGGTGTGCTGCACCCATCAACTCGTCAGCACCCATCAATTCATCATTTATATCATGTATAACTCCCCAATGCAATCCCTCCCCTCTCCCCCCTCCCCCCCTCCCCCCTCCCCATGATAGGCCCCGGTGTGTGATGTTCCCCTTCCCGAGTCCAAGTGATCTCATTGTTCAGTTCCCACCTATGAGTGAGAACATGCGGTGTTTGGTTTTCTCTTCTTGTGATAGTTTGCTAAGAATGATGGTTTCCAGCTGCATCCATGTCCCTACAAAGGACGCAAACTCATCATTTTTTATGGCTGCATAGCAATCTACTCATCTGACAAAGGGCTAATATCCAGAATCTACAAAGAACTCAAACAAATATACAAGAAAAAAACAAACAACCCCATCAAAAAGTGGGGAAAGGATATGAACAGACATTTCTCAAAAGAGGACATTCATACAGCCAACAGACACATGAAAAAATGCTCATCATCACTCGCCATCAGAGAAATGCAAATCAAAACCACAATGAGATACCATCTCACACCAGCTAGAATGGCAATCATTAAAAAATCAGGAAACAACAGTTGTTGGAGAGGATGTGGAGAAATAGGAACACTTTTACACTGTTGGTGGGATTGTAAACTAGTTCAACCATTATGGAAAACAGTATGGCAATTCCTCAAGGATCTAGAACTAGATGTACCATATGACCCAGCCATCCCACTACTGGGTATATACCCAAAGGATTATAAATTATTCTACTACAAAGACACATGCACACGTATGTTTATTGCAGCACTATTCACAATAGCAAATACTTGGAATCTTCCGATTTTTTAAACACAGATCAATGGGATGTTGTGGGGCTGACGTGTCCCACTTCCTATCCCGGGAGGATCGGGAAAGCTTCCTTGCAGGTGGTCTGCGCAGCCCTGCTCCTGGCACTGACCCCACCCCACAGCCAACAAGAAATCCCTTTGATGTGCAGATGAGGATGGGGTAGGGGTTCTCTCATTATCTAGTTATGTGGCTAGATCCTATTTCAAGAGAGTTTACTCTGCACACAGCGGCCAGGGCCAGTCTTGGGGTACCTGAAAACCCTAAGAATACAGAGGTCAGAACACACAGGAGAGTCATCCTTGTCGAAATGACCTGCAAGGGTCCAGGCATGTGGCTTCTGGACTGTGGAGAAGGGTGCTAACTGCATTGGTCACATGAAGCTGAAAATAGAGTTAAAAACCCTTTAAAACGTCAATGAGACCAGGCTGCTGCTCTGCTCAAACCTCTGCCTGATTTTCATCTGATTCAGAGTGAAGCCAAAGTTCTGTGGAATCTGGAGCCCTTGGTTTCCTCCCTGCTTCTCCTCCAGTCCGTCATGTTTTCCAGCCACAGCATCTTGTTGCTATGTCTTAAACATGGCAGTCTTTGCATATGCTGTTCCTTCTGCCTGGAGTGCTGTTCCCTGAGATACCTGCATGGCTCCACCCTCACCTTCCTTCACCCCCTATTCCCATTCCCTGCTATGGTCTCCCTAACTGTGATCACCTAGGAGACATTGTTTCATTTCAGCTTTGAGGCCTTGACTGTCTCCCTCTTAAAGAGAATCTCCATGAAGAGATGTTGTGTCTCTCAGTCGCTGTTCCTCCCCTACTGCCTGGAACAGTGACTGGGCATAGTAGTTGCTTAACGAACATATAGGGCATGAAAGAAAAGGAGAAACCATTTGCACTTCTTTCCTATTTGAGTTCTAAAAGCATTTTAAATAAGGGAATTTGAGGTCATGGCACTTTATGAAGAAGGCCTTGAATTAGAAAGAAGCAGCAGGATCTTGGCCTGCTTCCTGCAGGAGCACCATCAGGACCCCGGATGGAGTCATTGTCTGAAGAGCCAGCCTTGGAGATGAGGCCGGGGCCCTGTGCTTGGGCTGCAGACAACTGCAGATGTGAAGAGACTGCAATCCAGGAATGATGGATGGCTCAGGAGAGCCTGTATGTCAAGACCAGGAAATAAAATCTTCAAGCTTCAGCCTTGGCTTGGGCAGCAGGAGATCCAGGAGTTGTTACCCCCAGAAAACTGTGAAGTAGGTAGAAACCCCAAGAAGGATGGGGCTAAATTCGTTTCTTACTCCCTGATGGAATGGTGGATTTAGAAATCTGGGCGAAGCTCAGGACAGCAAGTCATGGTTTGAATCTGCAGTCCCCATCTGAGGGATGGAGATTTATATCCACGCTGCTGCTCTGTGGACCACACTGAACCTCTGAGCCCCTTCTGATTGGTCAGTGTTATGACTCTGGTCTGTTTTGATTGGTTGGAGCCCACACCACTCCAGTTGGTGGAATCTGAGCATCACCTCATTTGCATCCATGTAAATGAGACTTTTCAGGTAGCAAATGGGATTGGCTCTGCAATTTCTCTGGTGCCCTATGAGTGACCATGATAACTCCCTAATCTCCTGATGAACGTGGGCCAGCAATGACTTTTTTTTTTTTTGAGACAGGGTCTTGCTGTGTTGCCCAGGTTGGAGTGCAGTGGCAAGATCACTGCTTACTGCAGCCTGTAACCCCTGGGCTCAAACAATCCTCTCACCTCAGCCTCCTGAGTAGCTGGGACTGCAGGCATGCACCATTCTTGCCCTGCTATTATTAATAATTCTTTTTGGTAGAGATGGGGTCTTGCTATGTTGCCCAGGCTGGTCTCCAACTCCTGGCCTCAAGCAATCCTCCCACCTGAGCCTCCCAAAGTGCTGGGATTACAGATGTGAGCCACCATGCCATGTTCCCCCACCTTTTAAAAAAATAAAACTTTATCCATGTTAAATGTCTTACAATAGCAATCACCTCCTTTTAATGAGATTCTTACATGAGCTGTTCGTGGGTCTTCTTGGGGTACCTGGAAACCCCAAGAATACACCGCTCAGAACACAAAGGACAGTCATCCTTGTCAAAATGACCTACAAGGGTCCAGGCATGTGGCTTCTAGACTGTGGAGAACTGTGTTAACTGTATTAGTCACATGGCGTTAAAAACAAGCCTCATTCCTCTTCCCTACTGCACTCTGAGTTTCTGCCAGAGGTTACCACTGGAGGAACATAGACTCACAATAGTAAACCACTTAACAGATCAATCCTGGGGAGATGCAATTCGTCTCAAATGGTAGCTGAGCAAATTTTCCTCCCTCCCTGAGGACATAGCTAACAGCTCTGCTGGCTGGCAGTAACAGACCAATAATTCTGGGCTGTCACTGCAGGGAAACCCAACTCCCTCCTCATTTACTTTCAATTCATTCACAGTGCAAGCTGGGATATAGGAAACAAACTTTACTTATCTGTCAATTTGCTTCTAACACAAGATAGAGAATGCATTTCAAAACGTGCATTTAAAAAAGAAAGCAATTCAATTTAAGCAGGCACCATCTTTGGAAAGCCCCACGCTATAAATGAGTTATTAAATAGGCCATCCTTTGGGGTGGCACATGGGCTAAGTGGCACCAACTTCCCTGAGAAATGGCCTTGTTTTTTGCAATCTAGCCAAGAAAGGAGGCATTTGAGAAATATGTATTTTGTTTCTCCGAAATTGTAATCTCTTTCACTGTTTGCAATATTTTGCGTCACTTGGGTATAAACACATTATTGCTATAAATCAAGGGTATTTTCAAAGTCAGTCCCAAGGGCAGAGCCTGCTCCAGCAGTATTATGAAAGAAGTGAAAGTGGTCTGTGGTATCTGAGTGTGAGAGGCATTTCTGGTGTGCATCCATACCTGGACCTCTTCTCTGTCCTGGGCCACAGGGCATCTATGTCCCAGACCCTTTGCAGCCAATAAAATACGAGTGGAAATGATGTGTGTCCCTTCCAGGCTAAGGCACAGAAGAACCAGTGTGCCAGCTCTCTGCTTCCTCCCTCCCTGGTGGCACAATCAAGGGTGACAGTATCACAGGATAGTGTGAGTTGGATCCCTGAGTCACTGGCTGGAGGGGAAGCCAGGCTGACCTGCACCACACTTTGCATGAGTGTGATTAATACACTGGCTGTGTGGAATCCCTGAAATTCCACTGCTAGCCTGTTGTGGGAGCTAGCTGGACAGCTGCAGATAAATCACCCCGAGAAGCCAGGCTGGCATTCACCTGGACACGATGGAGTTCTCCAGTAAACACACTCACATCCAATGCTGATGGACTCCAGTAAACACTCTCACATCCAATGCTGATGGACTCCAGTAAACACACTCATCCAATGCTGATGGACTCCAGTAAACATACTCACATCCAACGCTGATGGACTCCAGTAAACACAGTCATCCAACGCTGATGGACTCCAGTAAACACACTCATCCAACACTGATGGACTGACCTAAACAGACTCACATCCAACGCTGATGGACTCCAGTAAACACACTCATCCAACACTGATGGACTGACCTAAACACACTCACATCCAACACTGATGGACTCCAGTAAACACACTCATCCAACACTGATGGACTGAGCTAACACACTCACATCCAATGCTGACGGACTCCAGTAAACACACTCATCCAAAACCGATGGACTGAGCTAAACACACTCATCCAATGCTGATGGACTCCAGTAAACACACTCCCATCCAGTGCTGATGGACTCCAGTAAACACACTCACATCCAACGCTGATGGACTCCAGTAAATACACTTACATATAACACTGATGGACTCCAGTAAACACACTCATCCAACGCTGACTGACTGAGCTAAACACACACACATCCAATGCTGATGGACTCCAGTAAACACACTCATCCAACACTGACTGACTGAGCTAAACACACACACATCCAATGCTGATGGACTCCAGTAAACACACTCATCCAACACTGACTGACTGAGCTAAACACACACACATCCAATGCTGATAGACTCCAGTAAACACACTCATCCAACACTGACTGACTGAGCTAAACACACACACATCCAATGCTGATGGACTCCAGTAAACACACTCATCCAACACTGACTGACTGAGCTAAACACACACACATCCAATGCTGATAGACTCCAATAAACACACTCACATCTAACACTGATGGACTCCAGTAAACACACTCATCCAACACTGATGGACTCCAGGAAGCACACTCACATCCAACGCTGATGGACTCCAGTAAACACACTCACATCTAATGCTGATAGGCTCCAGTAAATACCCTCATCCAATGCTGACGGACTCCAGTAAACACACTCACATCCAACACTGATGGACTGAGCTCAAAGGGTGCCCCTGCTGGGGCACTGGCATCTCAAAGAGAAACACAGGTAGAGGGAAACACTTCAAAGAGAGGGGCGAGCTAGCAATGGTGCGTTGAGTGAACATCCATAGGCAATTTGGAGTCTGGTTTTCTTGGTGCCTATAAAATCATAGAAAGCTTTCATCAAATGAGGATTTGAGAGTGTGAGCACAGAAACGAAATCTGGATAACTCAAGCAAGAGAAGAATGTGCTGGAAGGATCTCAGGTGCCCCACAGAATCGGCGTTCAGGTGCCATGACTGGCCTGGGCAGTGCGGGCTTCTGCATGTCTTGGTAGGAAGATGCTGGCAAGGGGATGCCAGGAAGTGGTTTCTGTTCTGTCCTTGCATCGCCAGTCAAGAACCAGAAAGACCCCGTTGGCCCAGCCTGGGGGGCGCCCATCCCTGGCTGTGGCAAGGCAGTGAGAGAGGGCTCTGGAGGAGGGAGGCCGTACTGGTTCTGAAAAGCCACAGCGCCATGGTCCAGCCAGGCCCTCCACAGACTGTGGCATGGGTACAACCACATCTAGTTTCCCAGGCTTTCCCTAGTGAGGCCAGGAGTCCCCCCATCAGGGCCGCCTCTGATCTGTTTCAGTGAAGGCCAGGAGGTTCACAATCTCAGCGCCCCGTTAGTTCCACTGCAGCTGTCAGCACAGAGAACTCATTCTCCCTTTCAACGTTGTTCACCCCCAAACCCCATGAATCCTATGACCTTAACCAGAATTTGAAAGCCCAGCATCTGCCACTTAAATAATAGATGGCACCGCCCCCTTGTGGCAGAGACTGGCGGCACCACGCGTCCCAGCGAACGTTTTCCCTGTCGTGGACTTTTCCGAACGAAGAACAAGCTGCAGCCCACACACCTGACCAGAGGAAAACGGACTTTACTCCTCTCATACTGTCAATGCCTCCAGAGCCCTACTGAAGGGAAATATACATGCCATAAAATTTAACCATTTAAGCACACAGTGCAATGGATTTTGGTAATTTTATACAATTGTGTAGCCTGTACCACAATCCAGTTTTGGAACACCATTATCATGCAAAAGGGTCCCTTGTGCTATTTGCAATTAATCTGTGCTTCAACATCCAGCCCCCAGCGACTAATGATCCTGCTTTCTGTCCGTATAGTTTTGCCTTTTTTAGAAAGTTCATCTAAATGGAATCCTACAATATGTAATTTTTAAACGCTTGACTTATTTCATCCCAGTGGTTTCTTTTATTGCCAAATAGTATTTCATGCATTTGATTTATTTTTACCTATTGTTCTATTTGATTGCCAAATCGTGTTTTATTCTTTGGCTACCCACAATTTGTTTATTCTTTCCCCAGTTGACACAAGGATTGATTGTGGGTTTTGGAGATTATAAATAATGTTGCATGATAACATTTGCTTTCCTGTCTCCATGTGGACAGATGTTTAGGTTCCTGAGAGCAGAATTTCCAGGTTGTATGGCAAGCATATGTTTCACGTATTAAGAAACTGGCAAATTGTTTTCCAACAACACTTTGTCATCCTACTGCATTCCCACCACCAGCACATGCAGGTTCCAGTTGCCCACATCCACACCAACACTGTTTCCATCTTAGCCTTTCTCATGCATGGGAGGCGATATTTCATTGTGGCTTTAATTTGCAGTTCCCTCATGGCTAATGCTATTGACTGTTTTAATTTCTCTATCATTTCAGATTTCAATTAATTACTATTGTAGGTTTGGGCTCAAATCCATTTTCTAATATTATATTTAGACCTTGCTTTTTTTGGCTCAAGTTCATCGAGCCATTACTGTAATATCATACTTAATCTTTATGTTGGAAAATTTGAATAAAACCAGATAACAGGATGAAAAGGGGGCATTTTGGCTTATCATCAATCAAAAAATAAAAATAAAATAAGTGAAAATCTAAAGAAAACGAGAGAAGCTGGAAGCAGCTTGATGTAGCAAACAAAACAATAACATGTTTTATATTATCACAAATTTAAATGATCAAAACACATATAATTAGATATACTTCTCTCTCCTCCCAAATTTCCCTGTAAAAATGGATTTTTTAAAATCTGCCTGTTGTCTATCCCAGCAAATACAGTGTCTGAATAATGAGATTTTTTGGGCCCCAAATGGACGGGTGTGATGCTGTCAGCTGAGCATGTGACTTGCTGCTGTTCTCTGGCCAGTTTTTCTCTGCTCTCGGTGAGCCAAGTTCCTCAGCCGAGGTTTCATTACCTCCTCCTCCATTGTTAACGAGCGTGTCTGCTGAGGAGTCTGGGAGTATCCACCAGAACATGAGGTCCACATCAACTGGGTATGTCCAGACAGCAGCCAGGGGCCTCCCTTGCTGCCCTGGGTTGATCTCTTGGATTAATTCAAACCTTTTGCAAATTAGGGGAGAAATTTTCCAGTTTCCTGTGTCTCAGCCCAGCTTTGCAGATTTAATTTTGAGAAGCACAAGTGGTAATGCGGTCCTGAAATCCCTTGTACCATGCGGTGTTACTGACATATTGAACAAATAAAAGCCTCTGGGGAAAGAAAAAGAGGATCTCGTCTCTTTCTTTCAAGCGATTAAGGGGAAGTGAACTGGTGTGTCGACTCTATGGTTTTTCTGGCAAATTCAAGAAAGCATTCTCTGAAGTCAGTGAGAGATGATTACAATGATAAGAAGAGGCCCAGGCATCAGAAGACCCAAACATTTCCTGCTCCCTGCTTTAGGACACTTGCCAAAACCCTCCTCTCTGCCCGCTGGCCCAGTCAGTGGAGCACAGGTGAACAGCACACACTTAGAAGCCAGTTCACTGGATTCCAACCATAGCCTGCTGCTTCTGAGCTGTGTGTCCTTGGCAAATTACTTAACCATTCTGTGCCTCTGCTTCTCTTTTAGTTTATTGTGCTTTGCCATACGGGATAATCTGAGGCTGAGTAACTTACAAAGACAAGAGGTTTAGTTGGTTCTTGGTTCTGCAGACTGTACAAGAAGCACAGTGCTGGCATCTGCCTCTGGGGAAGCCTCAGAAAGCTTTTATTCAGGGCGGAAGGTGAAGGAAGAGCTGGCATCACATGGTGAGAGAGGGAGCAAGAGAGAAACGGACATATCAGATTCTTTAATAACCAGGTCTTGCATGAACTCATTACCACCAGGAGGATATCAAGACATTCACGAGGGATAGGTCCCCATTACCCAGATACCTCCCATCAGGCCCCACCTCCAACTCTGGGGATCACACTGCAGCATGAGATTTGGAGAGGACAAACATCCAAACCATATGAGCTTCCTTCCCTTTAAAAACGGGAAATACCTGAGCTCAGGAGTTCAAGACCAACCGGGGCAACACGGTGAAACCCCGTCTACTAAAATACAAAAAATTAGCCAGACGTGGTGGCATGCACCTGTAGTCCCAGCTACTTGGGAGGCTGGGGCAGGAGAATCACTTGAACCCAAGAGGCGGAGGTTGCAGTGAGCCGAGATCGCGCCACTGCACTCCAGCCTGGTGACAGAGCAAGACTCTATCTCTAAAAAAAAACCAAAACAAAACAAAATAAACAAAAAAACAGGAAATAGGCTGGGCATGGTGGCTCACGCCTGTAATCCCAGCACTTTGGGAGGCAGGTGGATCACTTGAGGTCAGGAGTTCCAGATCAGCCTGACCAATATGGTGAAACCCCATTTCTACTAAAAAAAAAAAAAAAAAAAAAAATTAGCCAGGCGTTGTGGTGCACGCCTGTAATCCCAGCTACTGGGAAGGCTGAGGCATGAGAATCACTTGAACTTGAGAGGCAGAGGTTGCAGTGAGCCGAGATCGTGCCACTGCACTCCAGCCTGGGTGACAGAGTGAGACTCCATCTCAGAAAATAAGAAGTTAAAAAATAAAAAGGGGAAAATAATACCAATTTTAGATTAGTTTCCTGTGGCTGCTATGAGACATGACCACAAACTTGATGGCTTCAGTAGTAGAAATTTATTCTCATGGTTCTGCAAGGTGGAGGTCTACGATCAAGGTGTTGGTGGGGTCATGCTCACTCTGAAGACCCCAGGGAGGTTTCTTCCTTGCCTCTTGCAGCTGCTGGTGGTTGCAGGAGTCTTTGGTGATCCTTGCCTTGCAACAACATCACTCCAGTCTCTGACTCCATCTTCCCACAGTGCTCTCTGTGTTTCCTCCTTTTCCGTCTCTTATGAGGACACTGTCATTGGATTTAGAGATCACCCTAATCCAGTATGATCTCGTCTTCATCCTTCACTTAATCACATCGGCAAAGACCCTATTTCACAGGTACGTGGTGTTAAGACTGGGACATACCTCTTTGAGGGACACAACCCAGCCTGCTCCAGATCTCATAGGGATACTGGGAGGACATGTCTGCAGTTGTTGTCTGAGTGTTATTGAGGGGGATGCTGGACATGGATCTGTGGGGAAGATGATGGAAGATGTGTTCATGCAGGGACAGGGGCACCAGGGAGACCTGAAGGCTGAGGAGGCCTGGGGAGTTGTGTGAAGGGAGCACCGTCTAGTGTCAGGACCTACAGCTGAGCATTCATTTCCTGACTCTGCATTCCAACCATGGGCTATTGCACACCTCCCTCTGGGAGCCTCCTGTGTTTTTCTCTTCATCTCTTCATCCCTTGTCTCATCAGCAAGTGTGGCATTTGTACTGGAAACCAAGCTAGCCTGCAGCACACTTTTAGAAAACAGTTTTATTGAGATACAATGCACATACCATACAATCCGCTCACTCTGTGTGTGTGTGTGTGTGTGTGTGTGTGTGTGTGTGATACAGGGTCTTCTTGCTCTGTCACCCAGGCTGCAGTGCAGTGCTGTAATCATGGCTCACTGTAGCCCCAACCTGCTGGGCTCCAGTGATCCTCTCACCTCAGCCTCCATAGTAGCTGGAACTACAGGTTTGTGTCACTGCACCTTGCTAATTTTTAAATTTTTGTAGAGGTTTTGCCATGTTGCCTAGGTCTTGAACTCCTGAGTTCAAGTGATCTGCCCGCCTCTGCCTCCCAAAGTGTTGGGATTACAGGCATGAACCACTGTGCCTGGTTCATTCATTTAAAATATATAATTCAATGGTTTTTAGTAGCTTCTCAGAGTTGGGCAGTCATCTCTACAATCAACTTCAGAACATTTTCATCACCCCCAAAAGAAACTTGGCACACTTTAGTTGTCACTTGCCCCCAGTCCCTCCCAGCCCTGGGCGGCCACTGAGCTCCTTTTTGTTTCTGTGGATCTATCCCTTCCGTAATCTCACATAAATGGAATCATATGGCATGTGGTCTTTTGTGACTGGCTTCTTTTCCTTAGGATAATGTTTTCAAGGCTCATCCATGCTGCAGCAAGCATCAGTGCTTCATTTTTATTGCTGAGTGACTGCAGTACTTGAACTGAGAGCTACTAAGCAGAAATCACAAATTCAAATGGCTATATCTCTGAGTACTTCCCGAGTGCCAAACACTGTCCCAATTACACACATTATTTTAATTGAAATGCTTACAGAGGTTGGGCAGGCAAAACAAGGAGATGAAATGGACTTTGCAGAAATTATTGCAAACCCCAGCCCATGCCTGGTCCAAAGCTAGGAGGGATGCAGCCTCCATTTGGCCTTGCTGATTTCTGTCTTGTGGTCTGTGAATGAATCTGGATTTATTTGTGAAATCTCCCAAACAATAAGTATGAACAAAAACAAAATTCATCTTAAGATTCTGACAAAGAACTTCTTCCATGTAGCAATCTCCACTTGTAAAGCAAGAAGATGGTATTAACATAACGACAATGGACCTACACATTCTGTTTGTAACCCCAAAGTCAACTTGGGAGGAAGGGTGAAGAATTCATCTTGTTTTGCCCAGATGTCCCAGTTTTAAAACTGGGAGTCTCACATCCTAGAAACCTCCTCAGTTTCAGGTGAACAGGGATGGTTGGTCACCCTACTGGAAGACCACAGTCTATTCCCATAGGTATCCATATTTGACATATTATGGCTGTTCACCTTTGGGAACTGCTCTCAGAGTTAATGTATGAACACAAGAAAGGAAAGAAGTCAATCCCTTCAATTTACTGTCACCTTCTTTTGGGTCAAAAATGCCATTCTCTTTCTCCAATTTTCTCATTTATCAGATCTGATTTTTGACTATTCTCAAAGATGATGTCACCACTATTACCATGACCATGACCATCACCATGATTATTACCATCACTATCATTCTTGCCATCATCATTATCATCATCATCCTCCTCTTCATCACCATCACCACCATCACCATCACCATCATACCATCATCACCATCATATCATCATCAGCAGCAGCAGCAGCACTGTCATTATCAACACCCTCATCATCATCACCATCATCACTATCATCATCATCATCATTGTCATTATTATCACCATCATCATCACCATCACCACCATCATCATCACCATCACCATCATACCATCATCACTATCAACATCACCACCGTCATTATCAACACCAGCATCATCACCATCATATCACCATCATCATCATCATCACCACCATCATCATCATTGTCATTATCAACACCATCATCACCATCATCATCAGCACTGTCATTATCAACACCCTCATCATCATCACCATCATCACTGTCATCATCATCATCATTGTCATTATCACCATCATCATCACCATCACCACCATCATCATCACCACTGTCATTATCAACACCATCATCATCATCACCATCATCACTATCACCATCATCACTATCACCATCATCATCATCACCACCATCATCACCATCATCATCACCACCATCATCATCATGCCATCATCACCATCATCATCATCACCATTGTCATTATCAACACCATCATCACAATCATCACTATCACCATCATCATCATTGTCATTATTATCATCACCATCATCATCCCCACCATCACCATCATACCATCATCATCATTACCATCCTCCTCTTCATCCCCACCATCACCATCATCATCATCACCACCATCATTACCATAAGCATCATCATAATCACCATCACCACCAGGAGCCTCACAGTCATTGTAACCACCACAACCATCATCAGTGCCATCATCATTCTCCTCCTCTTCTCCACCCTTTTACTATAAATATTGTCCAATTTAAGGTGTGCCAGTAAAAAGATAAACCCTGGAGCCAGAGATACATAGGTTTAAATCCCATAACCACCTTTCCAAGCTGTGTGACCATGATATATTAGCTCTGCCTTCAGGCCTCAATGCCCTCACCCATAAAATGAAGATAATATAGGTTCAAACAGCACTGAAACAGCTGTTATGAGGATTAAATGAAGTAACGAACATGAAACACTTAGCATAGTGCCAGCACTGAGGAACTGTTAATTATTATCACTGTGGAAATGAAACTCAATAGGGTTCAGCAAACTTTGATCTTACAGATTTACTAAACTAGGACAGCTCTAATTTCTGGAAATTCTTGCTAGTTTTTACTCTGACTTCCTCTGGTTAGGTGTCGCAGGATTACACAATCCTATTTTTGGGGATACTGATGATGTTTGCCTGGAAGGGGGATTTTTCCATGACTGACACCGAGAAACAGAAAACAAGACCAAATATGTGAAAGCATTTTATAAGTTGTAGAGCGCTGAGCAGGTGTCAGGAAAGGAGATGATGACTCATTGTTTAGCCTTCAGTCACTCACAGAGCCAAGAGGGGCATCCAGTCCAGTTCTTCACCCCAACCTCTGCAGAACTGAGGACAAACACCCAGGGTCAGGCTTCCCATGCAGAACTAGAAGCTTCTAGAGGTTTTGCAGAAAATGAAAGCACTCTCATGTTTCCCATGATGTCTCTCTGTAGGAAACTTATTGTATAAATAATCTCAATTAAAATCAGCCCCCAAATTATAGGTGACATTTTCTTTTGCCGACTCTGAAAGTCTCAGGTTTCCTACCTAGATACGCAAGGCTGTAGAGAAATTAGGTCACAGAAAGACAAATATTCACAGTTGGACTTGGCAAAGTTCTGTTCTGGGAGCTTCTGCCGTGCCAACTGTGGGATCCCACTGGGCTGTTTGTAGCAGAGGAGGCCTCATTTTATCTGCAGTGCTTCCCAGAAGCAGGTTTGTATGGTGGCGAGAGGAATATGGGGGAGATGCCTTAAAAATGAGATGGCATCTAGCTACTTAGAAGGCTGAGGCAGGAGGATTCCTGGAGCCCATGAGTTCCAGGTCAGCCTGGGCAACGTAGCAAGACCCCATCTCTAAAAACAAAATAAAAACTATTTAAAAAAGATAATAGCCAAAACAATTTAGAGAAGATTGTGGTAAATACGGAGGCTTACACTATAAATACAGCTTCTCAGCTGGTCTCTCAGCTTCTGCAGTCATTCAAGGGAGGGAGAAGGAGATCAGATAGACTGAGGTTAAGTCCCATGGCAGGTCCTTACAAGCCATGTGATTTTGGGTGAATGACTTTACTCTTCTGAGCCTTGACTTTCTCATCTGCGAATGGGAGTAATGCCTGCTACCATACAGAGCTTTCGGGATGACTTAAGGAGCTCCTCAGCCCATGTTGAACACTCTACAATGTTAGGTACTGTTGCTGGGGGGATTGTAGTATGGGGAGGGTTTCTCACAATCCTCTTGGAAAATCAACAAAATATGCAAGAGAAGACCTTAAAAATAAAAAATAAAACTACCAGGTGATCCAGCAATCCCACTTCTGGGGGTATATCCAAAGGAAATGAAATCAGTATGTAGAAGAGATATCTGCACACCTATATTTATTGCTGGGTTACTCACAATAACCAAAATATGAAAACAATCTAAGTGTCCACGGACAGATGAATGCATAAAGAAAACATTGTAGATACATACAGTAGAATATTACTCAGTCATAAAGAAGGAAATCCTACCATTTGTGACAATATGGATGCACCTGGAGGACCCTATACTATGCAAAATACACCAGGCACAGAGGGACAAACACAGCATGATTCCACCCATAGGTGGTCTCTGAAACAGTGCAACTCCTAGAGGCAGAGAAGAAAATGGTGAGTGCCAGCGACTAGGGGAGGGGAATGAGGAGATGTCCCTCAATGGGTGTAAAGTTTCAGTCATGCCAGATGAATACGTACGTTCTAGAGATTTGCTGTCCAACCCTGGGTCTGTATTAATAATCGGGTGTTATGCACTTAAAACTTGTTAAGGGGGTGGATCTCATGTGAAGTGTTCTTAATACACACACACAGACACACACACACACCCCAACAGAAAAAAACCCACAAAAGGACATAAATAAACTTTGGGAGGCGATGGGTCTTCTTATTACCTTGATTGTAATGATCATTTCACAGGTAGATGTGTATGCCCAAACTGATGAAATTGTGTACATTAAACATATGCACTTTTTAAAATACATCAATTATACCTCAATAAAGCTGTTTTTAAAAATGCGGTTGACACTGGGTGTGGCAGCTCATGCCTATTATCTTAGCAATTTGGGAGGCTGCAATGGGAGGATTGCTTGACCCAGGAATTTGAAACCAGCCTGGGCAACGAAGTGAGATCCTAAGTGTCTCTAAAAAAATTTTAAAAAATTAGCTGGTCATGGTGATGCATGCCTGTGGTTCCAGTTACTTGGAAGGCTGAGTTGGGAGGATTGCTTGAGGCCAGGAGGTCAAGGCTGCAGTGGGCTATGATTGTGCTACTGCACTCTAGCCTGGGCAACAGAGTGAGACCGTGTCTCAAAAAAAACATGTGGATGAGAAGAATGTAGAACATCTCCTGAGAACCCAGTAGAAGTGGCAGAGCTTGCCTCCCACAGGGAATCAAGCCGAGATTGGGCAGCTATGGGGAGGTGGCTGGACCAACTTCTGGGGCTCTCCAAATGCAGGATGTGTGGCACTTAGAACTCTTATCCTCACCTTTGTGCCTTTGTCACAACTTGGGGGCAGGTTTTGGGGCAGGGAGCTGGCATGTTGAGACTGCACACTGTAAGTGACATCTACCTGGGAGTCCTGCCTCCTCAGAAGTTCTCTTTAGGTTTAGAAATAAAATGGTAAGTGGCCCATGGCTCTTACAACGTTCTGCTGCAACCCTGAGAGGTTATAACTTTGCTGTAGGTTGCTTTTAGACAATGGAGATCTGTTTCAGGGGCTCATGTGTAACCTGGTGGCAGGTGGCCCCTCAAAGGGAAAACGGAACTCTCTCATATGTGTGCTTGGAAGGCAAAAATAACACGTTTTAATAAAATAAATGAATGTGCTGATTTTGACCTTTTTAAACTCCATGACAAAATCCAGATGGAAACCAAAAAAAGAAAAAACTCATTTCATCTAGCTGTTATCATATTAATTTACAAAGCAAAATACCCAAGATTAATTCTCATTCTAATCTGCACCCACCTAAGGTTCTTGAAAATGAAATTCCATTAACAATTCCTTTTCATTTCTACTTTCAAGAATCTTTAGTATGCAGGGACTTCGGCTTTGGTGATTTCTGGACTTGAGCACAGCAGGAATTCTGTAAGTATTCTGAAAACTTTTTTCTCTTCCATTATGGGACACAATGCAGTATCTTAGGAAGTTTGTTGTTTAGAATCTCTTAACATTATGAAAGCATGTATTGGAGATAATGTCAGGAACACATTTGTGAGTGAATCTCAGGTCTGATTACAGCAAATGCTTGCTTTAAAATACTTGCTCTGAGTAACCTGATCCCTGTTATATTTTGTGGGTGATATGTGCACACACACCAGCCCAGCATTTGCAAAAATGAAGACTGCTTCTTCCCTACAGCTGCCTGACAGTTATACTTACAAAAGGAATTATCTACTGCTTATATATTCATTTCCTAATAAATCCAGTCTTTTCCAGGCCCCTTCAGAAGGAAAGGAAATAAAAGGGATACCATGAATCTTAAGCTAATAGTAACAGCAACTTCAGGCTTTGGCACAGGCAAAACCAGAGTCAAAGTCTTTGGTTTGGTGCTAAATCCTTAAATGCGGGTGAAAGAAAAACTAATGAAGAAATGAACACCCCATAGATGGCACCTGTTTCTCTGTAACTAAGGAAAGTGCATTTTACTTGGTTTGTAGATGAGGTCGCACAAGGTTGCCAAGTACAGTTGGGCAGGTTTTGTACTGCACAAGGGCTCCACATCTAAGGAGGTGTCATTCACGTAGCAAGCATCATGTATTTTCTGATAAAGGGAAGTCAATTGTCATATGGAAAGCACTTTCTAATTTGTTTGGGTTAGTGTTGGGGCCATTCCCTTGGGACATAATGAATTACAAAGAAGCAGCATGCAAATATTTTCAAAGCCATCTGTTCTCAGATAGAGAAGCATTGGTTTCTAAATCAAGCCCTGTCTCCTTATTTTTTTATTTCATTAATGAAAAGACATGTTGGCTGGGCACAGTGGCTCATGCCTGTAATCCCAGCACTTTGGGAGGCTGAGACAAGAAGATGGCTAGAGGCCAGGAGTTTGAGACCAGCTGGACAACATAGTGTGACCCTGTCACTACAAAAGGAATTTTTAAAATTAGCTGGGTGTCACGGCACATGCCTGTAGTCCCAGCTACTCAGGAGGCTGAGGCAGGAGGATCACTGGAACCCAGGAGTTCGAGGATGCAGTGAGCTGTGATCATGCCACTGCACTCCAGCCTGGAAGACACAGCAAGACCCTGCTCAAACAAACAAAGAAGAAAGGCATGTGATTCGTGTAGTAGGTAAGCAGGAAACTTGATTATATTGTTCACTCCCTGAACTTAAAGTCTAGAATATTTTCCTGGCACTTTGTGGATACCCAATAAATATTCATTAAATGACTTAATTGATAGGCAGTTTTGTATATGAAGCTGCAGTTAGCTTGACATCTGCCCTTAGCTCTTTTCCCATTATCTTGGGAATATTAATCATTAACCATGATTTTTTTTTTTTTTTATGGAGGGGTGTAATATAAAGGAGTGAAGAATCATCTAGATGAAAAGTTAAATAAATGAAATCTCCACTGACACTTGACTCACACATTTGCAAAGAATTTTTTGGTAAGATAACCTAGATTTCCACGTGAGAATCAGGAATTAAAGACTCTTCCCAAAAGTCTCTCTTTACTACTACTATTTAATTCTTCCAGCCTTCTTAACTAGGTGAGGGTTTCCCAAAATTCCTGGTCTTAGGATCCCTTTGTTGTCTTAAAAATTATTGAGAACCGTAAAAAGCTTTTACCTGTGTAGTTTGCATCTATTGATACTCCTTGCATTAGAAGCTAAAACTGAAAAGTTTTTGAAACTCAAGATAACACAGTCACACTTTCTGTTAGTTGTCAGGGTGATGACAACATCCTATGCCTCTGTGCACTTGTGAGGGACTGTGAGCGAAAAAGGCAAATAACATTATAGCATTTTGGGGAGTCAGCTTCCAAGACGGTCCCAGTAATCCTTGTCCTCAGTAATCACACCTTGTGTATAATCCTCTCCAACAATGAATCAGGGCTGTCGATGTAACCAAGGGGATACAGCAGAATCCATGGTATATGGCATCCGAGGCTGCAACAAAAGGCTCTGCAGCCTTGATCTCTTGGGGGAGCCAGCCACCATGTTGTTAGGCCACTATGCAGCCTGCTGAGGAGGAACTCACTTGCCAGCCAGGTGAGGAGACCACCTTGAAGATGGATCCTCCAGTCCCAGTTGAACCTTCAGATGAGACTGCAGCCCCCACCAATCTCATGCTTGCAACTCATGAAAGACCTGAGGACGGAACCACCCAGCAGACTCGCTCCTGAATTCCTGGCCCTATATTGCTATTTTAAGTCACTGTGTCTTCGGGAAAATTGTTATGCACCAATAGATAATTACTACAGCATTATTAGAAAAAGAGTTTTGATCTCACAGACTCCTTGAAAGGGTCTTGGGGACCTCCGAGAGTTTCCATACCACATTCTGAAGACTGCTGAACTAGGCCATGCAGGATTTAAGGAGATATATTCCATAAAGATTTGAGGTCAGGAGAAGCCTTTGCCTAGAAAAATGAATGGAAAACACAAGGCTTCATGCTAAGGGAACTGTTTTCATTCAGCAACCTCATTGATTCTGCACACATGGCCAAAGTGCAAAGAAAAGGGCTGGTTGCTTTCCTCCTGATCTTTCAGAAACTTGAGTGCTCCTCCTACTCAGTTATCTTCCCATTTTCATAGTCGGAAAAACATTGCTCCTCTTCCTCCCCTCACCTGGGACTTTAAGGGCACAATTTTACCAGGTGTGTCAGCACAGAAACTAGCATAATACTAATAAACTTGGAGTATGCATCTGGAGAAAAAAAGAACATCAATTAAGTCTGTATGGATCATAAATAACAGCAACTAGCTCCTTTATAGCAAACAAAGCAATTTCCTATGAACATGGAGGAAGAGCTAATTAATGTTACCATTACTACTGCTACTAATTAATAATAATGGCCAATATTTTTCTATAACATTTAATATGTGCCAAGTACTCTTCTAAGTGTTTTACATAGATCAACTGAAGTAATCCTTGCTGCACTGGTGAGGGCTGTTAGCCTCTGACCCCTTATTCCCTTTTGTGTCTTCAAAACATTGGCAGAATTTAGGCCAAGGGATGAGGGTGTGTGGCTGTGAATGCCAGGATGCCTCGCTCAGGTTGAAGCTCACCTGCCCCTGATCTCTTATCAATAGAGATAGGCATGTTACAACCAAAATAGTAGCAGCCAGATCTGGGGTGTCTGTAAAGCCAGATGTCATGGGCATCTGTTGGGGTTTGTCTGTCAACCCCCCTTCCTCCCATCCCCACTCCAATTATTTTGGCTCCTGTTGGATCTGAGGTTATGCGGGAGACAGGCACACACCATGCCTGGCCAGTCATAGTCAGGGTGGCTGCTTCAGAAATGGGATGACAATACCGTTAGGAGGAATCCTGAGACTTTTGCTGGAACTCTTGGTAAAGAGGCAGACTTTTTCCCGGGGATGAGAAATTGCTTGGATGCCAGGAACTACCTTTGGGAAATGATGCCTGAGAAAAACATCCACAGACAGATAAAGCAGAGCTGAGACAAAGAGACAAATGGCTAGGCTAAAAATGTTTGGGCACCGGGATTCAACTGTGCCTGAAGCTACATGGTCAATTCTCCGTTTGGATTAAGCCAGTTGAGTTGGGTTTCTGCCACCTGCTCCAAAATTGTGCTGATGAAACACCAGAAATTCAAAATCTTCCACTATGCTTTGTTTAATTTTTAGAGTTTAACATACCAGATTCCACGCAATCTGAAAAAAATGTAGCCCCATCACTGGAGGATCTCAGAAGAACCACACTAAGGGGTGAAGAGATGAAGAATGATGAGGAGAGAGACTGTGACTCCCTGCAGGGCTGGGGCCGAATCTGGTTCTTGATTTCCAGTGAGTCACCTCTATCACCACAGATGCTCTCTATCACCGCTCTGTGCAGTAAAGTGGCCACTAGTCATGTGTTGCTACTTATGTTAAAATTAATTAAATTCAGATAAAAATAAAAATTTAATTCCTCTTTTTTTCTAGCCAATTTTAAGTGTTCAATGACCACATGTAGCTAGTGGTCCCCAGAGTGGACAGTGCAGACACAGAACATTACGACTGAAAGCTCCATTGCATAACACTGCTTCGTCTGTTTCTAAATGTGAATCTTTCCTTCCCAGACCAGGACCAAAACAACATAAAGTTTAGAAACATATAGAAAACATACACATTGTTATTATTATTGTTATTATTTTTGAGACAGAGTCTCACTCTGTCACCCAGGCTGGAGTGCAGTGGTGTGATCTCGGCTCATTGCAGCCTCCACCTCCCAGGTTCAAGTGATTCTCATGCCTCAGCCTCCTGAGTAGCTGGGAATACACATGCCACCATGCCTGACTAATTTTTGTATTTTTAGTAAAGACGGGGTTTTACCCTGTTGGCCAGGATGGTCTCGATCTCCTGACCTTGTGATCTACCTACCTCGGCCTCCCAAAGTCCTGGGATTACAGGTGTGAGCCACCGCACCTGGCCAACATATTATTATAACTCACTCATTCAATGTAGATATTTTTTGACCATCAACTAGATATTGAGCAGTGATCTGGAAGGTGGGGACTAGGCAGTGGACATGGCCAAGTTCCCAAGCCTCTGGGCATGACCGTCCAGAGGGGACATGGACGATGGAGAGGCTGACAGTGCTCAGCTAGCATTGTGTCTGGCAGAGATGGGGCTGCAAAGGGGGATGAGCGGGGACAGCTCAGAGGGGTTCGAGGTCGCTCTTTTAGGCAGGTTAGTCAGGGGGCCTAGTGAGGAGGGGATATTTGAGTAGACACCTGGATGAAGCCCGGGAGCTGGCTGTGAGAAGTTCAAGGGCAGCTGTGCTAAATCCTGGATGTGCAGAGACACTAAGCAGTGACCTATAAATACAGGCCCAGGTTCTAACTATGCCGATTTGGCTTAAGTGGTGTGGGATGTGGCCAGGAGCTCCACCCCCTGACCCCAGTGACCCTCACGGGGAGTCAGAGTGGCAACCCTGGACCCAGGGCAGTGCTTCTCAAGGTGGGGTCTCTGGAGCTTTAGGAGATGCAGATTCCTGGGCTTGTCACCAGCCTGCCACCTGAGACCTTGGAGAGGGGCACCCAGGCTTTCCCAAGTCCCCAAGGTCATGCGGACCCTGCTCAAGTTCAAAGATGCCTGAAACATAGCCACGCCCCTCCCTCAGCCCACAGCTTGCATTTGAATTTTTAAAATTTATTTTACTGTGGCAAGAACAGGTAATATGAGATCTACCCTCTTGCCTTTTGTTTGTTTTTTTTTTTTTTTTTTTTTTTTGAGACGGAGTTTTGCTCTTGTCGCCCGGGCTGGAGTGCAATGGCATGATCTCAGCTCACTGTAACCTCCGCCTCCTGGGTTCAAGTGGTTCTCCTGCCTCAGTCTGCCGAGTGGCTGGGATTACAGGTGTGCGCCACCATGCCTGGCTAACTTTTTGTATTTTTAGTAGAGACAGGGTCTCACCATCTTGGCCAGGCTGATCTCGAACTCCTGACCTCACGATCCACATGTCTTGGCCTCCCAAAGTGCTAGGGTTACAGGCGTGAGCCACTGCACCCGGCCAAATGTTAAAATGCAGAATACAGTGTTGTCGACTCCAGGCAGATCTCGGGGGCTTGTTCAACCTGCATGGCTGAGACTTCGTGGTCCTCGATTCATAACTCCTCATCTCGCCTTCCCCAACCGCAGGCAGCCACCATTCCACTCTTTGCTTCCATGAATTGGACTGTCTCCGATACCTGATATTAGTGGAATCATATTGGTTTTTGTTTGTTTGTTTTGCGACAGGATTTCACTCCCATTGCCCAGGCGGGAGTACAATGGTGCAATCATGGCTCACTGTAGCCTCAACCTCCCAGGCTCAAGCAATCCTCCTGCCTCATTTAAAAATTTTTTTTTTTTGCAGAGATGACATCTCGCTATATTGCCCAGAGTGGTCTTGAACTCCTGGGCTCAAGCCATCTTCCCATCTCGGCCTCCTGAAGTGCTGGAATTATAGGCATGAGTCACTGCAACCGTCCCATGTATTTTTATTCTTAAGATTAACAAAGGATGAACAAAGGGCCACATGTAGAACTTGAACTGCATTCTCATTTGAAAAATGAATGGACGATGACATCAAGCAGGTCCCAGTGTGCATAATGTTTGTAAGAGAGATTGAAATCATGCCAAAGTTATCCCTTGCATCCACACAGACATATATTCTCCATTTTTTCCTCCAAAATATTTCCTTTCTTCCTCATGTGACAATTACTTAAATTATAAATTCATTTGTAGATCAATGCGCTCACATGTTTCAAATGATGACATAATTATGAGGCTGGAGAATAAAGGCTGACAGCTTTTAATGTTAGCCGTGGCACCATAATCATATACCAAACAGTAAGGATGATGCGTCTTCCTTGGGTGGCGTTCATTGAGGCAACAGGTATTCACGGAGCAATTTCCATGGAGCAGGAGCTGTGCATGGCACTGGTGATCAACACATGAAAAAGATCAGAGCCCCTCACGTCCGGGTGGAGCAGGCAGATGTGGTGGGTCATACATCCCCTTATACATTCAACAGTTCCTTGTTATGTGCCTACTGTGTGCCAGGCATTGTTCTAGAAGCTACTGATAGAGTGTCTGCTGCCCATATGGAGCTGACACCCCACTGGGGAAATTCAGATAATGAATGTACAAATAGCCATGCATTTTATTTGGTCGTTTTATGCAAGAAAATCAAGCCCATCGGGGCATAGAGTGGCTGTTACTTTAAATCAGGTGATGGTGGTGCACCTGAGAAGATGTAAGCAGAGACCTGAACAGCAGGAGGAAGAACACAGTTTGAATGTGGGGAAGAGGCTCTTGGTACAGGAAATAGTAAGTGCAAAGGCCCCAGGGCAGAGTGCATGGGAGGGGCTGGGGAAGGAGGTTAGATCCCAGTGTGCCTCCGTGGACCAGACACTGTACTTTTTTAAAAAGTGCAGTGGGGAGTTTTCAGGGAGGTGAGAGCAGGGAGGAGATGACCGGTTCAAGGCTCTTGCTGTGAGGAAGGGGCTGCCAGGGGTCAGCATTGAGCAGGGGAGACCAGTCCAGAGGCAGGTGACACATCCAGGTGTGAGATGATGGGGCTAGGCTGAGACTGGAAGTGGTGAGGTAGGGGGAGACTGCCACATTCGAGATGCATTTCAAGGGATGGCACAGATGGGCAGGTGTGATATCAGAGTGTGTGGCAGGAGACTTCGCTGATGCCAGGATTCTGCACCTGCACCTGCATCCTAGATTTCTCCTGCAGCAGCAGCTCCATGGCCACCTCAAGTTGTGCAGATGCTGGCCGTGAGCTGTCCAGCAGTTTCACAGCCATTTTTGGCCTCCTTTTCATGGAACTGACCAGGACCCAGCACTTTCTGGGCATAGAGGCCCGACTCCTTGGTGGAGGAAGCTGGGACACTGCAGAGCAGAACTGCAGGGCAGGAGGAGGCATCAGACCTACAGAACCTGCTGTCTTGGGTTGGAGGCAGCAGGACAGGAGACCCAGGGCTCACAGGGGCTTTCCAAATGACGGTCACAAGATAAATGATCACAAGATAGTCCCTGAGATGCCGGTGCTTGAGGACGGGAACCTTACGTCTGTTATGCTCGTTGCTGTTTCCCTGGACTGGCACCCACCAGTCCCTCAGGGAGTGTCTGGTAGGAGACTAGGAGGCAAGAGACTCAATGGCAAAATGAGATAGAGACAAAATCCCAACTGTCAGGGAGCCAGCATTCCAGACTGGGGCGGTTGGGGGAGGGGGATAAATATATACACAAATGAGAACATAAGAAAGATAATGTCAGATAATGATCAGACAGAACAATAATTTTGTCAAGGCTAAAATGAGAAAGAGATGAAATCCCAGCTGTCATGGAGCCAACATTCCAGATTTCAGCGGGGAGAGGAGTAAACATATAAACAAATGAAAACATAAGGAAGATAATGTCAGACAATGATCAGACCAAACAATAATTTTATTGGATATGCCAAAAATAAGATCAGGCAATGTGCTAGAATGGGGGAAGGGAACACAGCTGTCAGCACCATCTAGGGGCGGGAGGGCCTCCAGGGACAAGGTGGGCTCTGAGTCCTGAGTAAAGAGGAGGAGGAGGTGGGGTGCCTCTCAGGATGGCACAGCGAGGACAAAGATGCCGGGTGAGGAGAGCTGGCAGCATCTGCAACAAGGCTTGCACACAGTAGGCGCTCACTAGGGAGAGGCCCCTGGTGGCTCCTCCCTTGACTCGGCAGGCAGGGGTGGCAGCAGGGCTGGAGTGAGCGTTTCCTTCTATATGCAGCAGGCCTGAGCCATTTCTCTGTGTGGGTCATGGGCATCTGTAGCTGGCAGGTGAGGTCTGAGAATCTTTTCCCAGAATAAAGTTTTTAAAGATGTACAGTAAGATATGTGTGCTCACACAGGAAATCAATTGTATTGAAATGCGGTTACTGGCCAGGCATGGTGGCTCACACCTGTAATCTCAGCACTTTGGGAGGTCAAGGCAGGAGGATCACTTGAGGTCAGGAATTTAAGACCTGCCTGGCCAACACAGTGAAACCTCGTCTCTGCTAAAAATACAAAAATTAGCTGGATCTAGTGGCAAATGGCTGTAATCCCAGCTACTCAGGAGGCTGAGGCATGAGAATCACTTGAACCCAGGAGATGGAGGTTGCAGTGAGCCAAATCATACCACTGCACTGCAGCCTGGGTGACAGAGTGAGACTCCATCTCAAAAATAAAAATAAAAATAAAAATGTTCAGCACAGGCCAGGTGCAATGGCTCATGCCTGTAATCCCAGCATTTTGGGAGGCTGAGGTGGGCAGATCACCTGAGGTCAGTGGTTCGAGACCAGCCTGGTCAACATGCTAAAAACACAAACAAATTAGCTGGGCATAGTGGTGAGTGCCTGTAACCACAGTTACTTGGGAGGCTGAGATCCCAACCCGGGAGGTGAAGGTTGCAGTTGGCTGAGATCACACCACTGCACTCCAGCCTGGGTGACAGAGCGAGACTTCATCTCACAAAAAACAAAACAAAACAAAACAAAACAAAAACAAATGCAGTTACCAAAATTCAGAATAACTTCAGGTACTGTAGGACATGTGTTTCTTAATTACTGAATTAAGTAATAAGATGTAGTGCTTTACTTTCAAAGCAGTGAAGAGTATGGAAGGTATTTCATGACATCTGTATCAACTGCATATGATATGACATGGAAATGTGTGAGTTTAGTGGCAACTGCTAATGCTTTTGGGGCTATGACCTGTGTTCACAATACTTATGTCCCCCAAGTTCATATGCTGAAATGCCAACCCCCAAGGTGATGGGTTAGGAGGTGGGGCCTTTGGGAGGTCATGCAGGTGAAGTCCTTATGAATGGGATCAGTGTCTGATATGGTTTGGCTGTTTCCCCACCCAAATCTCATCTTGAATTGTAGCTCCCATAATTCGTACATGTTGTGGGAAGGACCCAATGGGAGATAACTGAATCATGGGGGTGGTTCCCCCATACTATTCTCATGGTAATGAATAAGTCTCAGGAGATCTGTTGGTTTTATAAAGGGTTTCCCCTTTCACTTGGTTCACGACTCTCTTTTTGCCTGCCACCTTCCATGTAAGACGTGACTTGCTCCTCCTTGCCTTCCACCATGATTTGAGGCCTCCCAGCCATGTGGAACTGTAAGTCCATTAAACGTCTTTTTCTTTCCAGACTTGGGTATGTCTTTATCAGCAGCACGAAAATGGACTAATACAGTGTCCTTATAAAAGAGACCTCAGAGAGCTTATTTGCCCATTCCACCACATGGGGACACAGCGAGAAGCCACGTCTACACACCAGGAGGCAGGTCCTCACCAGACACTGAACCTGCTGATCTTGAACTTCTGGCCCCCAGAACCATGAGCAGTAAATTTCCACTGTTTATAAACCATGCAGCTTTTGGCATTTTGTGATAGCGGCTCGAATGGACTATGATAGGAAGAAAACGCTAAGTTTCCGCTAGAGGTTAAGTGGAAATGCAGGTGTAAGTTTCCCATTCAAATTTAGAGAGCCGTGTGGATTCTCTGGGGGTTTCTCCATCTCAGGACCCCTGCAGGGTGGCTGCAATGCTGCTGCAGCTTTAGTGCACAGTCTTCTCCTGGCACAAGCGTAGGGTCACCCCCTCCCTCGCTACTTTCTCTCGGGACTGTATTTCTTACATTCCAGTGGGAGGGCTCATCATTGAGAGTGAGCTGGCAGGTGGCATCACTCTTCACATGAGGGTGGCACTGGATTTGCAGGGCTCTATGGACAGATTTTACCGAGAGTGGTACCTCTCCGACTCAGTAGGATTCTAACGGGCACATGGATGAACATTTCTGTAGTAACAGTTAGGTATCTAGTGTAAAGTGATTTATGAGCTATTGTTTGAATACCCACAAGTAATATATACTTATATTTGTATTAACAAATATAATTGGAAGTTTAACCTGAAGCTTATTTAAGCTAAAATAACTAGCATTTCCTGAAGACTTACTAAGTGCCAAGCAAAGATTTCTGAGTACAGTTAGTTCTCAAAACAGGCCCATGAGTTGGGGGTCATTTTTATTCCTTTTTTTTTCTTTTTTTGAGATAGAGTCTCACTCTGTCACCCAGGTTGGAGTGCAATGGCACGATCTCAGCTCACTGCAACCTCTGCCGCCTGGGTTCAAGCAATTCTCCTGCCTCAGCCTCCCAAGTAGCTGGGATTACAGGCGCCTGCCACCATATCCAACTAATTTTTGTATTTTTAGTAGAGACAGGGTTTCACCATCTTGGCCAGACTGGTCTTGAACTCCTGACCTTGCGATCCACTCACCTCAGCCTCCCAAAGTGCTGGGATTACAGGTATGAGCCACCACACCCAGCCTATTCCTATGTTACAAATGAGAAAACTGAGGCACAAAGAAGTCAAATCACTTGCCCAAGGTCACACAGGCATTAGGAGGAGGCATTGGGACTCACCCCAACACAGTCAGGCTGAAGCTGAGCACCCAGTTTCTATACTATTCTCTCTTTAGAAAAAAATATTAAATAGATAGACTCAGTGGTTTTTGGACATGGCAAAAAGTAAGAAAGGCTGTCATTAATCAACACCGCAGCATGGTGTTCCCTCCTGGGCCCTCCTCCTACCTTACGCAAACTTCAATTGACCTGGAAGGTGAGGAAGAAGAAAATGCTGACCTAAGTCATTCCTGCTAATTTTTCTGTTCTAGTATCACTCTTTTCACTTTGGGATGATAGATCATTATTATTATTATTATTATTGCTTATGTATATATTCTCTGTTTTCGTTTCTCAATAATCTCTAATGAAGTTATATCATCTATATCATCTTTTTTTTTTTTTTAGACAGAATCTCACTTTGTCACCCAGCAGGAGTACAGTGGGGCAATCTCAGCTCACTGCAACCTCCGCCTCCTGGGTTCAAGCAATTCTCCTGCCTCAGCCTCCTGAGTAGCTGGGGTTACAGGTACCTGCCACCATGCCCGGATAATTTTCTGTATTTTTAGTTGAGATGGGGTTTCACCACGTTGCCCAGGCTGGTTTCAAACTCCTGGTCTTCAAGCAATCTGCCTGCCTCAGCCTCCCAAAGTGCTGGGGTTACAGGCGTGAGCCATCGCACCCGGCCGAAGTTATATCATCTTTAAAATCAGAACATAGCTTTACGCTCTAAGTAAAGCAAGTCCCATAATGGAAAGCCTAAACTTGGAAAGGCCTGTGCTAGCCCTCAGTTCCCCACTTTCCTTTTACTGGTACGGAAACCAAAGTTCAGATGATGATGATGCTACAAAGGACGCAATGATTCCTCACATTTTTTGAGTGTTGACTCTGGCAGGCAGTGGGTGTAGTATCATTTATTGGAGAATTAATCAGTGACCCTGCAAACATCGCTACCAAGGCAGAACAGCTTTGTATGCATCAGAGATTTACTTTTTAGGCAAAAATCTGGGCCAGTTAGTTGGAGGGGAGGGACATTTTTAAACCTAATCCCAAAGCAAATCTCCAGCTGTGACAAGAAAATACTTATTCTATCCATTTAGTTATTTTTCAACTGAGCAAACATTTTTCAATTGCCCTAGAGCATCCAACCCATCCTTAAAATTCTCTTAGAGAGTGACAAATGAAACATTTTGAAGTTGGAATAGGAAAGAGGAGATCAGGACAGGATGTTTTTGAAAAACAATAAAACATGATTTTTCCATTGTCTCTTTAAAAGCAATATTCTCCAATCCCTGTCAAAGGAGATCTCCCTGCAGCCTAAGACATGCCTGCCTCCGCCCTTCTTGAACACAGAAGATACTGCCGACACGCTTCCCCACAGACCCTGAGCAGAGTGAAGTCATCCATCACCTGCAGATTGACGTGCAGATCCGATAGCATCTCTGCGGTGCCACAGACCTGTTCATGCACAACCGGTCTTTGAATTTAGCAAGGGCAAAGGATGCAAGAAAACAACCATAGGATGCCCCTGGGTGGGAAAATCTAGCAACGACCACTGGGGTCAAGAAACCCCAACAGGATGCCTTCACTGCTCCCTTCCATTTTGACTGTCTATGAAGAGAAGAAAGACCAACCTGGGAATATTTCCTGAAGATACACACACACACACACACACACACACACACACACACACACATATATATATATATATATATATATATATATATATATATAGAGAGAGAGAGAGAGAGAGAGAGAGAGAGAGAGAGACAAAGTCTCACTCTGTCACCCAGGCTAGAGTGCAGTGGTGCCATCTCGGCTCAGTGCAACCTCCGCCTCCCAAGTTCAAGTGATTCTCCTGCCTCAGCCTCCTGAGTAGCTGGAACTACAGACATGTGCCACCATGCCTGGCTAATTTTTGTATTTTTAGTAGAGATGGGGTTTCACCATGTTGGCCAGGCTGGTCAAGACCTCCTGACCTCAGGTGATTTGCCCACCTCAGCTTCCCAAAGTGCTGAGATTATGGGCGTGAGCCACCATGCCCAGCCCAAATATATGTATTTTGAGGATAATGGTGTGTTCTCAGCAAAAGAGAGTCTAGAAGGAGCAGGCAGCATTTAGCTCTCCGGGATCACTCAGGGTTCTGGCTGGAACAGACAGTCTGCTCAGGTGGTTTAAGTGGAGGGGGTGTTGTAAAGGCTGAGCCATAAAGCTTGAGCCAGGGAAAGACAAACACTGGGGCTCAGACCCTATGACCCAATGGCCATTGGTGGCTTGGCCTTATGGCCCCAAGACACCCTGTCCTCAGGCCACAGACACTATGGGGTATGGTCAGGTCCCAGCCTCCCAGTAGTGTTCTGGCACCAGCGGGAGCTGACCCTTGAGCCACAACCGCAGTTGTGGGTTTTGGGTTTGGTAAAAACACCTCAGGGACAGAGTTCTAGGGTTGACTTTGGCAGGAAACATGGCCCCTTCCAGGGATGATGTCTCACTCCTACTTGCCACCAAATGTGCACGTAGGCTGTCCCTCTGCCCATCGCATCCTGCTGGAGAGGACGGAGGAAGTCAGGGAACAGGCAGGGTGGACAGCTGGGGTGCAGGGAGAGGCAGGTGCATGCTGGGAGGTCAGACCCTTGGAGGGCTGTGTGGGGGCATCAGGTGGAGTGGGCTCGAGGTGCACCCTCAGTGCACTGGGCAGGTCTCAGGACAGGCTTCCTGGACCCCACCCAGGTGATGTGGTCACTCCCTGGGGGACTGTTGTCAGGCCCTGGTCACCCATCCTGGGCAGAACAATCCATCTCCAGACTGTACTTTCTGAGTACTGAGACAGGAGAGTGCTGCCCAGGCCTGACACACTGGGAGAGCCTGTTAAGTCCTCCATCCCTAGATCAGCCTAGCACAGAGCAGGGACAGCCTCTTACCTTTACCTTCAGGGAGCGGACTGACCCATCTCATTCTAAGGCAACCAAGGCAGAGCTGAGGACCTGTGCCAGGCTGGGAGCCAGGCCCCTCCCTAAATGGGCCTGAGGGAAGTACCATCACTGTCCCAATGCGCCACAAATTTCAGCCCAGGGGACACATAGGGAAGGGAGGGCATGTCCTCCCTGCCGGCTGACACTGGAAAAGCTGGACCTGGGAGACAAGGGAGTGCAGGGGTGGCAGGGGCTGCTTCAGGCCCAAGGAGAGCTCAGGCTGCACCATGGGGCTGCTGCTCTTGGGCTGGAACTGAGAAAGTCCTCAGCAGGACTCAGCAGGAACTGAGAAAGTCCATGCCTGAGATGGGACAGTGCTGCCCAGGGTGGGTGGCCAGGGCCTCACAGCAGTCCCCCAGGGAGTGACCACATCACCCGAGTGGGATACAGGGAGCCTGGCCCGAGACCTGCCCAGTGCACTGAGGGTGCACCTGGAGCCCACCCCACCTGACCCCCCACAGTCCTCACAGGGTCTGACCCCCAGCATGCACCTGCCTCTCGTTCACCCCAGCTGCCCAGCCTGCCTGTTCCCTGGCTTCCTCCATGCATCCTGTGCAGCCCATAGACTGCGACCATCTCTCCGGCCACTCTGGCCCTTCCTTTACCTTTGTCCTGTCAGAATCTCTGAGCAAGATCTCCCTGGTCCATCTAAACACCGGCTTTTTCCATTTGACTGGGCTGCTGGACATCACTGGGCCATCCCAGCTGTCCACAGGTCCCTGGATAACGTGCATTTCCTCTGACATCTCCCAGCAGTGCTCAGCAGCCCCCATTTACCAGGTCCCTGCTGACCAGATCCCACACATCAGCTCCTCCCTGACCACACCCTCACTGAATAGACCCCCATGACCAGCTCCCACAAACCAATCTCCCGCTGCCAGGCCCATAATCACCAAGCCTCACTGACCAGGACCTTACCGACCAGGCCTCACTGACCAAGACCTTACTGACCAGTCCTCACTGACCAGGTCCTTACTGACCAGGCCTCACTGACCAAGACCTTATTGACCAGTCCTCACTGACCAGGTCCTTACTGACAAGGGCTCACTGATCAAGTTCCACCGATCATGACCCTATTGCCTGGCCCCACAGATGAAGGCCCACTGACCAGGACTCCAGGGAATAGGCTGCCAGTTACCAGGCCCCTACTAACCAGGCCTGAGGTGACCAGATGTCTCTGACCAGGAACCCAGTGAGTAGGCCCCGCTGAACAGGCACACACTGCTCAGATCCCCACTGACCAGGTCACTCCATAGACCAGTGCTACAAAAGTCACCACTGATCAAGACCTCTCTGACCAGGCCCCTACTGATTAGGTTCCACTGACCAGGCTACCCTGACCAGGGACCCACTGACAAGAGCCTCTGCTATCTAAGTCCCATGTGACCAGGCCTCCACTGAATAGCACCCCTTGACCTGGTCACCAGTGACCCAGACCACGCTGACAAGGCCACCACTAAGCCCCAGCTGACCAGGTCTCCACTGACCAAGCCTCGCAACCCAGCTTTGCACTGACCAGACACCAAACATTTGTCTGCCAGTAGGTCCCCACTCACCAAGACCCCCACTCCTAGATCCCTCTGAGACCCACTCTAAGCAGACGCCTGCTGACCACACCCAACTAAGTACACCTCACTGACCAAGTCCCAACTGACTAGGTCCACTGAGCAGGCCCACACTGATCAGGCCCTTCTAACCACACCAGAAGGCCAAGCGGCATTAAGATGTTTCATATGGCAGGGTAGGAGCAAGACGGAGAGAGGAAAGAGGTGCTACACCCTGTCACACAACCAGATCTCATGAGAACTCACTATCAGGAGATCAGCATCAAGATTAACCACTGGGGAAGGAACGACCCACACCACCGCCCACTCTTTCTAGTCAGAAGCCTCCTGCAGAGGCAGAGCCTCTTAGGAAACTTCCACTACGGCAGTGCAGAAGGAAAATATAGGCTTGGAGCCCCCACACAGGAGGCCACCATCCTCCAGAACCCAGATTCACAAGCCGCCAACAGCTCACACCCTCAGTAATGGAAAAGGTACAGGCACTCCACACCAGCCGAACCCATGAGAGCAGCCATGGGGGCTGCAGCCTGCAAAACCACAGGTGCACTGCCCTAGTAGAGGTTTTTCATGAGCCTCTGCCTCCACCACCCTACTCACGACCTACTCCTCCCCACCCTACCCCTCCTTTTCCTTCCACCCCAATCCATTCTCATCCAAGATTAAATCACCTCCCACCTGGCCCCACCTCCAACATTCAGGATTACAATTCCACATTAGTTTCATAGGGACACACAGCCAACCCATATAATGCTGACCCTGATACCGCAGAACCTCATGTCATTATCACAGAGCAAAACACAATCATGCCTTTTCAAAAGTTTCCAAAGTCTTAACTCATTCCGGATGTAAAAATATCAAAGTCTCATCTGAGACAAGGCTACAGTCCCTTCTGGCTATGAGTCCCTGAATTTAAAAGGGATTTCTTTTCTTTCAAGGTATGATGATGGGACGGGCATTGGGTAAGGTTTCACAATCCAAAGGGAAGAAATTCCCCAGAAAAATAACACAAATGTGAGTGCAAAACCCAGCAGGTCCTAGCTAACACGGTGAAACCCCGTCTCTACTAAAAAATACAAAAAATTAGCCGGGCGAGGTGGCGGGCACCTGTAGCCCCAGCTACTCGGGAGGCTGAGGAAGGAGAATGGTGTAAACCTGGGAGGCAGAGTTTGCAGTGAGCTGAGATCAGGCCACTGCACTCTAGCCTGGGCGACAGAGCGAGACTCAGTCTCAAAAAAAAAAAAAAAAAAAAAAAAAACCAGAAGGACACTATGCACCTATGCACTCAATCTTTAAGTTTAATAATCACCAAGAGAACTCACTATCATGCAGACAGCATTAAGGAGATAGCATTTAACCATTTGTGAAGAATCCACCCCCCCATCCTCATCTTTCATGCCCACAAAATAACCTCCCCCATTCTCTCCATGCCCCTACCTCCACCCCCTACTCTGCTCCATGATTATATCACCTCCCACCAGGCCCCTCTTTAACATTCCCCATTACAATTCCACAAGAGTATTGGTGGAGACACAGGACCAAATCCTAATATTCTGACCCGGGTCCCCCCAAATCTCATATCCTTGTCACATTGCAAAATACAGTGATGCCTGCTCTACGGTCCCCTAAAGTCTTATTCCAGCATTTACTGAAATGTCCAAAGCCCAAAGTCTCATCTGAGACAAGCCTGCAGTCCTTTCTGCCCCTGAGTTTCTGAAATACAAAGCAAGTTAACAACTTCCAAGGTACAATGATTGTACATGCACTGGGGAAGCATTCCCAGGCAAAAGGAAAAACAATTGCCAGAAAGAAGCACAAAGCACAGATGGGACTTACAGACCCCATGCAAGTCAAAAACCCCGCAGGCCAGTCATTGAATTCTACAGCTCCAAATCATCTTTTCTGAATTACATCCCACATCTAGACCACAGGGGCGTGATGGCTGGGCCCCCAAGGCCTTGGGCTGCTCTGCATCTGTGGTTGTGCAGGGTCTATCTCCTACAGCTGCCCTCATGGGTGGAGCTGGTGTTGAGTGCCTGTGACTTTTCCACACTGAGGGTGCAAGCAGTTGGTGGGTCTATGAATCTGGGGTCTGGAAAGTGGTGCGTATAGGCTGCCGGTTGTGAGGCGTTTGATTGGGTTTAATAGGGTAGGAATGTTTTCATTGATGTTAGTGTTGGGAAGTGGGGTTGTGGAAGCTCCAACCCTATATGTTCCTTCTCTACCATCCTAGTAAAGGTTTCCCATGAGGCTCTGCCTCTTGGAAAAGCTCTGCCTGGACACCCAAGTTTTTCTGTACATACTCTGGAGTCTATTAGATGTCTCTCAAGTCTCTAGTCTTGTGCTCTGTGCACCTGCTGGCTTAACACTATGTGGAATCCATCAAGGCTTGGAGCCCGCACCCATGAGCAGTGACCCAAGCTGTACCTGTGCATCTTTCAGCCATGGCTGGAGCTGGAGCTGCAGGGATGCAGGCAGCAGTGTCCTGAGGATGGACACAACCATGTGACCATGGGACTGACCCAGGAAACCATTCTTCAGTCCTAGAACTCAGTGCCTGTGACAGCAAGCTCTGCTGCAAAGGTCTCTGAAATGTCTTCAAGGCCTTTTTAACATTGCCTTAGCTGTCAGCACTGGGTTCCATTTTATGCAAATTTCTGAAGCCTTCTTGAATTTTCCCACTGAAAATCAGCTTTTCTTTTTGATCACTTGGCCAGGCTGCAAATTTTCCAAACTTTAAAACTCTGCTTCTCATTTAAATATATGTTTCAATTTGAGGGTGTTTATTCAGTCACACAGAAGGCCACAGGCTGTGTGATACAGATGACACATCTTGAACTTTGCTGCCTAAAACTTCATTTCACCAGACATACCCTAAATCATCACCCTCAAGTTCAAAGTTTCACAGGTCTCCAGAGCAGGGGCACCATCCCGCCAAGTTCTTTGCTAAGGCAAAACAAAAGTAACATTAGGTCCTGTTCCCAGTAAGTTGCTCATTTTCATCTGAGACCTTCTAAGCCTGGCCTTCACTTGTCCTTCCTTCAGTCACCCTTTGAATTGCAACTATTTAACAAGTCTCTATGCTCACCCTTTTAATTGTAACTATTTAACATGTGTCTACAATAGTCCAAACTTTCCTTCATCTTTCTGTCTTCTTCCCAGCCCTCCAAACTGTGCAGTGTCTGGTAGTTACACACCTCTGAACCCGCTTCTACATTTTCAGCTATCTTTGTCACAGCCTGGCAATGTGGTAAAAGAAGAAAAGTCCATTTACAGGGGGAAAATTCAAGAAGACTTCAGATATTTACATATAAAAGAAGTCAAATGCTAATAGTAAAAAAAAAAAAAAAAAAAAAAAAAAAGAGGGAAAAAACCTAGAGGGCATTTCATAGCTCCACTCTGCAGTACAAATTTTCTGTAAAATTATTTTACAAAGAGGTTTAATTGGTTCATGTTTCTGCTGGCTGTAAAGGGAGCATAGTGGCGTCTGCTTCTGGGAGGACTCAGGAAGCCTCACAGTCATAGCAGAAGGCCAAGGGAGAATGAGATGTTCCATATGGTAGGAGTAGGAGGCAGATAGGGAGAGGAAAGAGGTGCCATACCCTGTTATACAACCAGATCTCATGAGAACTCACTATCAGGAGATCAGCATCAAGAAGACTGACCATTGGTGAAGGATCCACCCACACCACCACCAACTGTTTCCAGGCAGAAGCCTCCTGCAGAGGCAGAGCCTCTTGGAGAACCTCTACTAGGGCAGGGCAGAAGGAAAAGATGGGCTTGGAACCCCAACACAAGAGGTCACCATCCTCCAGACTGCAGATTCATAGACCCACCAACAGCTTGCACTCTCAGTTGGAAAAGCTACAGGCACTCAACACTAGCCCAGTCCATGAGAGCAGCCATGGGGCTACACCCTGCAAAGCCACAGGTGCACACCCTAGGAGAGGCTTTCCACGAGCCTCTGCCTCTACAGCAGACTACTCCCCCTTCCTACTACCCACCACCCTCTCACCACCCTACAAACAACCTACTCCTCACCCTCCCCACCCCCCTACTTTTCCTTCCACTCCTGCCCCTCTTCCATCCATGATTAATTCACCTCCCGCCAGCCCACACCTCCAAAATTAGGGATTACAATTCACATGAGTTTTGGTAAAGAAACACAGCCAAATCATATTATTCAGACCCCGATCCCCCGCAGTCTCACATCCGTCTCACAGAGCAAAATATATTCATGCCTTTTCAAAAGTTTCCAAAAGTCTTAACGCATTCCAACATTAACTCAAATGTTAAAAAATTCAACATCTTATCTGAGACAAGTCTCCAGTCCCTTTTGCCTATGAGTCCCTGAATTTAAAAGGATGTTCTTTCCTTTCAAAGTACAATAATGGTACAGGCATTGGATAAGCTTTTTCAATCCAAAGGGAAGAAATTTCCCAGGAAAATAACACAAATCGGACCACAGTGCAAATCAAGTCCAAAACCCAGGAGGCCATCTATTCATTCAATCTCAGAGCTCTAAAATCATGAAGAGAATTCACTATCACAAGCACAGCAATAAGGAGATGGTGTTTAACCATTTGTGAAGGATCTGCCCCCCCACTCCCAATTTTCACCCCTCACCCCAACCACAATTCCCCCATTCTCCCTACCCCCCAACCTTCCAACCCCCACTCTCCACCAGGATTACATCACCTTCCACCAGACCCCACTGTTTGGATGAATGGAGGCAAGATGGTGCACTTCCGGGTTCTTCATCCCCCAACTTTTCCCGTGCGCGCGAAAATGCAGCCGACGACCCGGGAAGGTGCAGACCAACTAGGCATGTGCCAGGTGATGTCAATCTGAAGAGACCAAGATTTACCTGGTCGCACCTGCAAAACGCCCCCCGACACGCCTGTGCCCCGCCTATTGCCCTCCCACTCCTAGAAAAGCCGCTCCGGAGGGACGCCACGCGCGGCCTTCCTCAGTCCTCCACTCCTGTCGGGATGTCAGGACTGTGGGAACTCCGTCCGAGAGCCCCACCGGGGGACTCTGTTGGCCTTCTTTGCCGGAGGCCGACAGACCTCTTCCCCACACCTTAGGTGACCAAAATAAACTTGCAGTTTTGCTCCTACACTTGCCTACTCGCTGGTTCTTTTGTGCCCGCTCTGGTGGTCTTAGAAAAACAAATCAGTTGGTGCCGAAACCCGGGAGGAGACCCCTCCTCAGGGCCCCCAGGGTCTGGGGAGCCTCCTCCTCCTCCTCGTTCCATGCCGCAGACGGACCAGGACCTGAGACCCACTTCCCTCACTCTCACGGCCTCTCCAGGGTAAGTGCCCTTGTCTCCTCTTTACCTCCCTCGGCCAAAATCCTGCGCAGGTCCGAGGTCCATTTGGAGCCACCACGTGGCTCGGGAGACCCGTTCAGGATGGAGACGTCCGCCTGACCGTAATCTCCACTTTGGCTCCATGAGCCTCCAGTCTGTCTCTGCTGGTTCCAAAGGACGCTTTGAAGCCAGGCAGGGATCCATTTCCATTTCCATTGTGTCCATTGTGTCGGTAAAAAGGAAACAAATGGGAAACCCCCAGTCCAAATTTCCAAAGAGCACCCCCTTAGGGTGCCTCCTAGCCAATTTAAAAAACCTTACAGCTCGAACAAGACCTTAGGAGGAAGCAGTTAATTTTCCTTTCCACTGTGGCGTGATCGACCTCAGCAATTTCTGCCAGCGGCTAGGCAAGTGGTCCGAAATTAATTACGTACAAGGCTTTTGGGCCTTAAGCTCTCGTCCCTATACTTCCTCCTCCCCCATCCAGACTCCTCCTTCCTCCTCCTTACCTACTAGTAATCCACTCAGTCCCGTGCGTCCTTCGGGGCCCCAACTGGCTGTCTTGAGTCTCTCCGCGCCAGGTTTCTCACTTGCTGAGTCTATAATCCCTGGATCAGGTGGAAGGGTGATGGGATTCTGGGCTATTTCTTCCTTTCTCCCTCTTCACAGATTTGCTATGGGTTATTGTGTTACTTCAGGGTTAAAATAATCATGAAATGCCCCATTGTAAAAAATCAGTGTTGAGGAAAGAGAGTCTCAGGCCCACACCACTTCTCTACTTCTTGAACGTTCTTGTCTAATTTCTAGTCTTGAGTCAGGTACACTCACCTGAGAATGTCAGCTACAGAACCCAGTGGTTCTCAAACTTGGCCCCCTTAGAATGAGCTGAGGAGTTTCTGATGTCCAAGTTGCGCTCTAGACCAGTGGCCTTCAACCTTTTTGGCACCAAGAACTGGTTTTGTGGAAGACAATTTTTCCATGGACCAGGGTCACGGGTGGATGGTTTCAGGATGATTCAAGTGCGTTACATTTATTGTGTACTTTATTATTATTACATTGTAGTATATAATGAAATAATTATACAACTCACCGTAATAAAAAATCACTGGGAGGCCTGAGCTTGTTTTCCTGAAGCTTCTAGATGGTCCCATCTGGGGGTGATGGGAAACAATGGCGAATCATCAGGCATTCGATTTTTATAAGGAGCTCTCAACCTAGATCGCTTGCACACAGTATAGGGTTTGCGCTCCTATGAGAATCTAAGGCTGCTGCTGATCTGACAGGAGGCGGAGCTCAGGCAGTCATGTGAGTGATGGGGTGTGGCTGTAAACACAGATGAAGCTTGGCTCTGCTATCTTGCCTGCCACTCACTTCCTGCTGTGCAGCCCAGTTCCTTACAGGCTACACAGACCCATAATGGTCTGTGGCCCTGGGATTGGCGGCCCCTGCTGGAGACCAATTAAGTCAGGATCTCTGGGGTGGGACTGAGGCAATGGAAACTAGTCCAACCATTACGGAAAACAGTATGGCGATTCCTCAAGAATCTAGAACTAGATGTACCATATGACCCAGCCATCCCACTACTGGGTATATACCCAAGGATCATAATCATGCTGTATAAAGACACATGCACAGGTATGTTTATTGCGGCACTATTCACAATAGCAAAGACTTGGAATCAACCAAATGTCCATCAGTGACGGACTGGATTAAGAAAATGTGGCACATATACACCATGGAATACTATGCAGCCATAAAAAAGGATGAGTTTGCGTCCTTTGTAGGGACATGGATGCAGCTGGAAACCATCATTCTTAGCAAACTATCACAAGAACAGAAAACCAAACACCACATGTTCTCACTCATAGGTGGGAACTGAACAATGAGATCACTTGGACTTGGGAAGGGGAACATCACACACTGGGGCCTATCATGGGGAGGAGGGAGGAGGGAGGGATTGCATTGGGAGTTATACCTGATGTAAATGACGAATTGATGGGTGCTGATGAGTTGATGGGTGGAGCACACCAACATGGCACAAGTATACATATGTAACAAACCTACACATTATGCACATGTACCCTAGAACTTAAAGTATAATAATAAAAAAAAAAAAAAAATAAAGTTCCCCAGGTCATTCCAATGTAAAGAAGTTTGGGCCATTGCAAATCACATACAACTTTACATTAGAGCAATTTCTCAACCTCTGTACTATTGACATTTTGGGCCAGATAATTCGTTGTTGTGCGGACCTGTCCTGTATATTACGAGTTTAGCAGCATCTTAGGCTCTAACCACAGATGCAATAGTGTTTCTCCAGATAAGTAAACACTGTATTAAGTCATAAAATTATGGTCAGGAATAGCGGCTATTATATTGGTCACCTACCCTTCTATAAGGCCTTGGAGAAATTTCTTTTGGAATTAAGTGCTAGGGAAGCATTTTCTCTCTGGGGAACTGATATATTCCTTCCTTTCCGGATGTTTTCCCCCCTTTACTAACCAGGAAGCTCCAAGTTAATGCTAAAACGCACTCAAAATCAAAACTGAAGCATAAAACAAGGCAACTACTGTAGTGTATTTTCTCCCCTCTGACTTCACAAGATGCTGATTTTCCTATTAATGTTTTGTTCATCTTTAAGCTGCTTTTTTATATCCTTAGGGAAGGAGGTAGGATGTAAATATAAACAAGGTAACAAGCCAATGAGGGGAATGACTGCTCCAAGCACCGTTCAGTATTTATGACCCAAAGTATGGCTGGTTCTAAGGAGGAAGGACCTGCTAAGTAGGAACTACCTCCTAATTACTGGAGGATCAACCAGTTTTATGGAGCAAATAATGGTCAACTCCTCCAGCCTCCCGGCTTTGTCTGGAAAGAGGCTGAACTGCGTCTGTGCTGAAGAAGCCTGATGCCCAGTCATGTGGAGGCTTCGAGGGAGAATGGCAAACACAGTCTCTGATGCGTCCTAAGAATTCCAACTCCTGGTTTTTATACTACAGTCTGGGAAGTCTCTGAGAGGCAATGTTGTTAAAGGCAACTTGGGATATATCCCTGGGTTGACACATAACCTGCTTTCTGTAAATACAGAGCAGCTTACCTTTAGTAAAATATAACTCACTCATTAATAACCAGACGTTTTAAAGCTTTTTAAAAAATCATTATTAAGCACGACTATTTCATTCTAAATGCAAAATCCTGAATGGACCAGAGATCTTAATTTTTAAAAAATATAGCTGAGTATTTTAATTATAGATGTACTTGCATATTCTCAGTGTCCTCCATTATTTATGTAGCTGGTGAAAAAGCTTTTTAATTAAATAGCATGCTGGCAATCCATTGTGAAATGTATAGATGCAGGTTGTCCTAGCATTATGAAGCTGAATACAGATATTCGCCAACTTATGATGGATTTAGCCGGATGTAACCCCATTGTAACTTGAGGAGCTACTGAATGTGTATTACTTTTGCACCATGATAAAGATACTATAAGCTGGGTCAGGTGCAGTGGCTCACGCCTGTAATCACAGCACTTTGGGAGGCCGAGGCAGATGGATCACGTGGTCAGGAGTTTGAGACCAGCTTGGCCAACACAGTGAAACCCCATCTCTACTAAAAATACAAAAATTTAGCTGGGCATGGTGGTGGGTACCTGTAATCCCAGCTACTTGGGAGGCTGAGGCAGGAGAATTGCTTGAAGCCGGGACGTGGAGGTTGCCGTAAGCTGAAATCGCGCCACTGCACTCCAGCCCGGGTGACAGTGCGAGATGTTGTCTCAAAAAAAAAAGAAAACAATAAACCAAAAATTGTAAGCTGAACCATTAAAAGTTGGGAACCATCTGCACACACACACACACACAACATTGTGGTGAACACACATACTTTAATCACTATAAAATACTTGTTTCTGAATGATCTTAAAATTCAACCAAACTTTTCTTATATTGCTAACGTAATACTGTAATTTGCCACCACTCCACTTGATTACTTATGTTTAATGTATTCGACTACCTTGGAAATAGGGTAGGGTAGTGGTTCTCAACGTGTGGCCCCCACGCCAGCAATATCAGCATCATCTGGGAACTTCTTGGGCACAGTTTTGAGGCCCACCCCAGGCCGACTGAATCAGCAGCTCTGGGAGTTGGGCCCAGCACCCCAGGATGTACCAAGCTCTCTAGGTGATCCTGGAACAGGTTAAGGCTCGAGAGCCACGGGATGGGGGTTATGCACT
>NC_044561.1:79387491-79392491 GCF_007565055.1 Rhinopithecus roxellana | reverse complement strand
CGAGAACCCAGGAGGCGGAGGTTGCAATGAGCTGAGATCCGGCCACAGCACTCCAGCCTGGGTGACAGAGCGAGACTCCGTCTCAAAAAATAAAAAATAAAAAAAATAAAATAAAACCACAAAAAACTAGCCGGGCGAAGTGGCAGGCGCCTGCAGTCCCAGCTACTCGGGAGGCTGAGGCAGGAGAAAGGCGGGAACCCGGGAGGCGGAGCTTGCAATGAGCTAAGATCTGGCCACAGCACTCCAGCCTTGGTGACAGAGCGAGACTCCGTCTCAAAAGAAAACACACACACACCCAAACACACACACACACACACACACACACACACAAAACTAGCTGGGCGTGGTGGCGGGCGCCTGTAGTCCCAGCTACTCCGGAGGCTGAAGCAGGAGAATGGCGTGAACCCGGGAGGCGGAGCTTGCAATGAGCTGAGATGTGGCCACAGCACTCCAGCCTGGGTGACAGATCGAGACTCCGTCTCAAACACACACACACACACACACAGACAGAAAATTAGCCAGATGAGGTGGTGGACACCTGTAGTCCCAGCTACTCGGGAGGATGAGGCAGGACAATGGCGTGAACCCGGGAGGCGGAGCTTGCAGTGAGCTGAGATCCAGCCACAGCACTCCAGCCTGGGTGACAGAGCGAGACTCCGTCTCAAAAAAAAAAAAAAAAAAAAAAACACACACACAAAAATAGCCAGGCGAGGTGGCGGGCGCCTGTAGTCCGAGCTACTTGGGAGGCTGAGGCAGGAGAAAGGCGTGAACCCGGGTGGCGGAGCTTGCAAAGAGGTGAGATCCGGCCACGGCACTCCAGCCTGGGTGACAGAGCTATACTCCGTTTAAAAAAAAAAAAAAATACCACAATAAACTAGCCAGGCGAGGTGGCAGGTGCCTGTAGTCCCAGCTACTTGGGAGGCTGAGGCAGGAGAAAGGTGTGAACCCGGGATGCGGAGCTTGCAATGAGCTGAGATGTGGCCACAGCACTCCAGCCTGGGTGACAGAGCGAAACTCAGTCTCAAAAACACACACACACACACACACACACACACAAACTAGCTGGGCGTGGTGGCGGGCTCCTGTAGTTCCAGCTACTCCGGAGGCTGAGGCAGAAGAATGGCGAGAACCCAGGAGGCGGAGCTTGCAGTGAGCTGAGATCCAGCCACAGCACTCCAGCCTGGGTGACAGAGCAAGACTCCGTCTCAAAAAATAAAAAATAAAAAATAAATAAAACCACACAAATCTAGCCGGGTGAGGTGGTGGGCGCCTGTAGTCCCAGCTACTCGGGAGGCTGAGGCAGGAGAATGGCGTGAACCCGGGAGGCCGAGCTTGCAATGAGCTGAGAACCGGCCACAGCACTCCAGCCTAGGTGACAGAGGCAGACTCCGTGTCAAACACACACACACACACACACACACACATAACTACCCGGGCGAGATGGCGGGCGCCTGTAGTCCCAGCTGGTCGGGAGGCTGAGGGAGGAGAATTTCGTGAACCCGTGAGGTGGAGCTTGCAATGAGCTGAGATCCAGCCACAGCACTTCAGCCTGGGTGACAGAGCGAGACTACGTCTCAAAAAAAAAAAAAAAAAAAAAAAAAACACACAGAAAACTAGACGGGCGAGGTGGCAGGCGCCTGAAGTCCCAGCTGCTCGGGAGGGAGGCTGAGGCAGGAGAAAGGCGTGAACCCCGGAGGCTGAGCTTGCAATGAGCTGAGATCCGGCCACAGCACTCCAGCCTGGGTGACAGAGCGAGACTGCGTCTGATAAACACACACACACACACAAAACTAGCCGGGCGAGGTGCGGGCGCCTGTAGTCCCAGCTATTCGGGAGGCGGAGGCAGGAGAATGGCATGAACCCAGGAGGCGGAGCTTGTGGTGAGCTGAGATCCAGCCACAGCACTCCAGCCTGGGTGACAGAGCGAGACTCCGTCTCAAAAAAAAAAAAAAAACAGAAAACTAGCAGGGCGAGGTGGCAGGCGCCTGAAGTCCCAGCTGCTCGGGAGGGAGGCTGAGGCAGGAGAAAGGCGTGAACTCCGGAGGCTGAGCTTGCAGTGAGCTGAGATCCGGCCACAGCACTCCAGCGTGGGTGACAGAGCGAGACTGCGTCTGAAAAACACACACACACACACAAAACTAGCCGGGCGAGGTGCGGGCGCCTGTAGTCCCAGCTACTCGGGAGGCTGAGGCAGAAAAATGGCGTGAACCCGGGAGGCGGAGCTTGTGGTGAGCTGAGATCCAGCCACAGCACTCCAGCCTGGGTGACAGAGCGAGACTCCGTCTCAAAAAAAAAAAAAAAAAAAAAAAAAAAAAAAAAAAAAAAAAAAAAAAACAGAAAACTAGCCGGGCGAGGTGGCAGGCGCCTGAAGTCCCAGCTGCTCGGGAGGGAGGCTGAGGCAGGAGAAAGGCGTGAACCCCCGAGGCTGAGCTTGCAATGAGCTGAGATCCGGCCACAGCACTCCAGCCTGGGTGACAGAGCGAGACTGCGTCTGAAAAACACACACACACACACAAACTAGCCGGGCGAGGTGCGGGCGCCTGTAGTCCCAGCTACTCGGGAGGCTGAGGCAGGACAATGGCGTGAACCCGGGAGGCGGAACTTGCAATGAGCTGAGATCCAGCCACAGCACTCCAGCCTGGGTGACAGAGCCAGACTCCGTCTCAAAACACGCACACACACACACACACACACACACACACACACACACACAACTAGCCGGTCGAGATGGCGGCCGCCTGCAGTACCAGCTACTCGGGGGTTGAGGCAGGAGAATGGCGTGAATCCGGGAGGCGGAGCTTCTGGTGAGCTGAGATCCAGCCACAGCATTCCATCCTGGGTGACAGAGCGAGACTCCGTTTCAAAAAAAAAAAACACAAAAAACTAGCCGGGTGAGGTGGCGGGGCCCTGTAGTCCCAGCTACTGGCGAGAATGAGGCAGGAGAATGGCGTGAACCCGGGAGGCGGAGCTTGCAGTGAGCTGAGATCCAGCCACAGCACTCCAGCCTGGGTGACAGAGCGAGACTCCGTCTCAAAAAAAAAAAAAAAAAAAAACTAGGTGGGCGTGGTGCGGGCGCCTGTAGTCCCAGCTACTCGGGAGGCTGAGGCAGGAGAATGGCGTGAACCCGGGAGGCAGAGCTTGCAATGAGCTGAGATGTGGCCACAGCACTCCAGCCTGGGTGACAGAGGCAGACTCCGTCTCAAATAAACAAACACACACACACACACACACACCCAAATACACACAAAACTAGCTGGGCGTGGTGGCGGGTGGCCGGAGTCCCAGCTACTCCGGAGGCTGAAGCAGGAGAGTGGCGTGAACCCGGGAGGCGGAGCTTGCAATGAGCTGAGATCCGGCCACAGAACTGTAGCCTGGGTGACAGAGCGAGACTCCGTCTCAAACACACACAGACACACACACACACACACACACACACACACAAAACTAGCCGGGCGAGATGGCGGGCGCCTGTATTCCCAGCTACTCCGGAGGCTGAGGCAGGAGAATGGCCTGAACCCGGGAGGCGGAGCTTGTAGTGAGCTGAGATCCAGCCACAGCCCTCCAGCCTGGGTGACAGAGCCAGAGTTCGTCTCAAAAAAAAAAAAAACAAAACAAACAAACAAAAAAAACCCACAAAAAACTAGCCGGATGAGGTGGCGGGTGCCTGTAGTCCCAGCTACTCCGGAGGCTAAGGCAGGAGAATGGCGTGAACCCGGGAGGCGGAGCTTGCAATGAGCTAAGATCCGGCCACAGCACTCCAGCCTTGGTGACAGAGAGAGACTCCGTCTCAAAAGAAAACACACACACACACACACACACACACAACTAGCTGGGCGTGGTGGCGGGCGCCTATAGTCCCAGCTACTCGGGAGTCTGAGGGAGGAGAAAGGTATGAACCCAGGAGGCGGAGCTTGCAATGAGCTGAGATCCGGCCACAACACTCCACCCTGGGTGACAGAGCGAGACTCCATCTCAAAAGAAAAACACACACACACACACACACACACACACAGAGAAAACTAGCTGGGCGTGGAGGCGGGCGCCTGTAGTCTCAGCTACTTCGGAGGCTGAAGCAGGAGAATGGCGTGAACCCGGGAGGCGGAGCTTGCAATGAGCTGAGATCCGGCCACAGCACTCCAGCCTGGGTGACAGAGGCATACTCCGTCTCAAACACACACACACACACACACACACACACACACAAAACTACCTGGGCGAGATGGCGGGCGCCTGTAATCCCAGCAACTCGGGAGGCTATGGCATGAGAAGGGCGTGAACCCTGGAGGCGGAGTTTGCAATGAGCTGAGATCCGACCACAGCACTCCAGCCTGGGTGACAGAGGCAGACTCCGTCTCAAACACACACACACACACACACACACACACACACACACACACACAAACTAGCAGGGTGAGGGGGCGGGCGCCTGTAGTCCCAGCTACTCGGGAAGTTGAGGAAGGAGAATGGCGTGAACCCGGAGGCGGAGCTTGCAGTGAGCTGAGATCAAGCCACAGCACTCCAGCATGGGTGACAGAGCCAGACTCAGTCTCAAAAAACAAAACAAAACAAAACAAAATTAAAAACACAAAAAACTAGCCGGACGAGGTGGCGGGCGCCTGTAGTCCCAGCTACTCGGAAGGGTGAGGCAGGAGAATGGCGTGAACCCGGGAGTCGGAGCTTGCAGTGAGCCGAGATCCAGCCACAGCACTCCAGCCTGGGTGACAGAGCGAGACTCCGTCTCAAAAAAATAACAAAAAAACAAAAAACAGAAAAACGCAAAACTAGCCAGGCGAGGTGGCGGGCGCCTGTATTCCCAGCTACTCGGGACGCTGAGGCAGGAGAATGGCGAGAACCCAGGAGGCGGAGGTTGCAATGAGCTGTGATCCGGCCACAGCACGCCAGCCTGGGTGACAGAGCGAGACTCCGTCTCAAAAAATAAAAAATTAAAAAAAAAATAAAACCACAAAAAACTAGCCGGGCGAAGTGGCAGGCGCCTGCAG